>NC_141157.1:9449047-9469047 GCF_053477565.2 Lygodium microphyllum
AAAAAAAGAGCGAGGAAGAATACAGTACTTACGACAGAAATGTGCAGAGTCATGTAAAACGCTCGATGTCTCGAGTTCAAAATGGGTACTATTTGGGTGTGCACACAAATATCAGGCATGTACCTGCGCAGTGATTAAAACAGATAGCTAGTCGTGTAGCAGTTGGTGTGTGGGACGTGAATACAGCTGCACACGCAGCTGGGAGCTGCTGATCTAAGGATACACTGATTGGAGCTAGAAAAGATCAGATTACATATATTAACTGTAGGACGTTAATGATGATGATTCATGAATATAACAGAATATATTAAGTGATCAGGGTTGCTTACTGTCGGCTCCGCCGAGGTGGGTGACAGCTTCCACGAAGCGATCATGGAGGTCGGGTGTCCACCTGAGCCTGGGCTTGGGGTCAGGCGAGCACATCACGGCTATCTCGCCCGTTAAGTTGTTCGTCGCAGCTGCCAAGCTTATGAGCTGCTGACTGGTACTAGCTGCACCAGTACAGGCCCTCATCTGCACCTGCACTGCACTATTGCTACCATTATTCATGCCACCATTGATCCCCCTACCACCACCACTGCTAGTACCTGTAATAATATCGTTAATATTTGCAGCAGAGGAGTTGGACTTTGTGATCGTGGCATTCTGCAAACTGCCAGGGTGACTAGTTATCTTAGGATCGTGTCGATCACGACTCTCATAACCCGGGTGAGGATAATTTACTGATCCCCCATGAGCAGCTGGAGGGTTAATAGCTCGAGCTAAGAATTGATCAGAGGTCACTCCCGGATAATTGAGAGGATGATGGTAGTGGTAGTTACTATGGCCGTAATTGGTTTGGATGTCCGAATTACTAATCACGTTATACTGCTGCTGCGTTGTTGGAAACATCTGCAGCATATTAGAAGACAAACAGAAAAACGCTGTTAGCACAGCTGCAATCATCGCGCCTTGAGTCAGTACTTAGCAATTCCATTGAACATCAGAAATATTCAAAAGCTGTGAAATAAGGATAATTAGGAGTATACAGGTGTAATCCTTGGCTGGGGATGCAACTATAAGGCCTAATGATCTCAGCTGCTGCAGATCTATGAGGGGATTGAATCTACTAATTGCTTAATAATGGAAACTCGCAAGCTGTCGGGTCAGCAGCACATGGTAGCAATTACTGGCTTATGGGCATGTCCATTTCTGCGGGTCGAATAAAAGGACAATGAATCTCTCTCTCTCTCTCTCTCTCTCATATTGCAAATCCAGTCATCGATGTAGGTCAGTATCCTGTTATATGCAGATATACGGATTAATTCGCGTAATCAAATGGCAATCAGGTGCAGCCGATTGTCACAACTGGCGAAGTATATCTGCTTGACCGCTTCAAAAAAGGGGCAAGCTGATCATATACTCCCGGCCTCGCGAGTCGCAGCCAAAAGAGACCTTTTTCCTGCTGCACCACCCTCCCAGCCCACTCACATTATTATACATCTGCATGATCATATCATCGCCCTTTCATATGCAAAAGGAAAAGGTGAGCGGAAATAAAAGAGGAGACTCACTATAAAGCCGATTTGATTATGCCACCACGACAACAGTCTATAAAGAAGCAGCTGCTGCTGACGATATATATTCATGCTAGTCTTTCTTTCCTTTTGCTTCATGATCATCGGCAGCTCCTTTCCCTTTCCCTTTCCACCTTTCCCTCACGATCTGCTACAGTGAAAATGCTGCCATGTCCGGTGAGAGTGGCCTTGCCTTCCCAACGGCGGGGTCCCACGGAGGAGAGCATCTCCTTTCTCACACATGCGAGCACGTTTATACTATTTGAGGCCTTACCAGCTCCATATAGCTGCCTGCTCTAGATTTCCTTGAGTTATGTTGCATTGCTATGTGACTAACTTAAGATTGATTTGAGGAATATTAAGACTCATTATCCTTCCCTTTTGACCTCGATCTCGACGTTATAAACCTTATTTTGAAACGTCTTATTTAAATCTTTATTGTCAACATTTCAAAATGTGGCCGCAACCCCAATATTGCTCTTATATGGTCTTTACCTTTCACGATCATGTTAGATTGCATAGAAGATCGAATGGATTCAAAGAATTATGCAAATAAGAGAATAGAAGAGGATACTTTTAGGTTATAAACAATAGAAGTTACAAGTAGAAGGGAGGTTTAAACCTCCCCACCATGCCAAGCATAAATTATGTACATGTGCATCTCAATCTCAATCACGCACTCACTCAATAAGAATCTCAACTCAATCTCAATCTGTTGATCACGATGATTAGAATACCATGACCCGCTTTCGCTCTTTTAAAATCCCCGAACAATCCAAATTCACTAAAATGCCCATTCAACTTTTTCCCCAAAATGATGTATTTTCTAAGAAAAGAATGCTCTAAAGTCATTGCACGCATCCAAATTGACATAAACACTTCTAACACTATTTATACACATGTTGCCCCAAAAAAGAAGAAGTTTGGTATGTCATTATTAGGGTATATCACAGTCTCCCCTTCTCCTAAACACTCTACTCAGAGTTGAAAATAAGAATATACTTAGTACAAAGGATCTAAATTGCATCTTCTACAACATTTCCATTCGTTTAACCAAAACTTCTATAATATCCCTACTTGTCTTTATGTTTGAATCTTCCATCTATAATAATTATGCTTCCGCTTTCAAAGTTCCATTTGCTTGAAGCTTAAATTTATCTAGCAAATATGACTAGAGTTAGTATTTGGAATATTCTTCTTCTACAAACTAACATGAGAAAACAAGACGAATCTCTTCATATGAGATGGCAATTCAAGTTCATATACGTGTTCTAGTTTTCTCTAAAATCTTACAGGTCCTTGCAAAACGTGAAGAGAAACTTCTATTCTTTTCGAGAACTAGGTTAGTTTGACTAGGGTTCAACTCTTTCAAAACCATATTTCCTTCATTATAATCAATTCTTCATTTTTCTTTCAAGCATTTCTTTAGAGCTCTACTCTAACTAAGGCATAAGATAAATGAATAGAAGTCAATGAATTACATACATACACTGCTTCAAAAGGAGTCATCTTAATTTCATATAAATGTTAAGAACAATTATATGCGATTCAACCAATTGTAAATATCAATTCTATTTATTTTTCATTGATATACATCCTAAGAATATCCTTAAGAATCCACTTGACCCTTTTCGATTTTCTCATCAATTTGCGGATGAAATATAGTGCTTGTTCTGAGTTGTATTCCAATGGCTTTAAAAGTGACTTACTAGAAGTTAGATGCAAATTTTGAGTCCTTGTCTAAATTCGCACCTTTATGTAAACTAAATATTTTTCTCACAAATGATTTTGCTACATTCAATGTAGTGTTGATCTTGTTCATAGAAAGAAGTGGTGCATCTTAAGTGAGCCTATCAACTTCCATGTAGAGATAGTATCATATCCTCCCCTAGCAATAGACATTTTATGTAAAAATCCATGGACATCGATTCCCACATTTGATCATACATATCTCATGCTTGCATTTCACTAAGCATATGCTTGTGTTCAGTCTTTACCTATCATCATCAATCTAAATATTCATTCAATATATTTTGAATATATCTTTTTGTGCCTAACCAAAAGAATCAACTCTTAATCTTGTTATAAGTCTTGCTAAATATAGGATGTGCTATGTATAGAGAAAGGTGAGTTATGACAATCTTCCAAAATTTCATTCTTAAAATGTGAAGCAACAGGAATGTACATATGTTCTAGATCTCAAAGATTTCTTTTTAGCATATGAAACTTTCTCTCACTACATTTCCCTTGGATTTTAATGCAAGAAAGCAAGAATCTTATAATCCACTTAGAGCATTATCAACTTTATTTGCTTTTCTCTCTACATATATAATATCAAAGTCATACTCATATAACAATTATAGCCATCTTCTTTGTCTATTATTCAACAATGGTTAAGTGTATATATACCTTAGACTTTGGTGATTAGTTTTCAATTCAAATTTCACTGCAAGCAAAAGATGTCACCAATGTTTCAAGGCATGAACTAATTACAACAAATTCTAAGTCATGTACATGATAGTTGAACTCATGTCTCCTCAAATTTCTAGGCTCATGAGTCACTAATCTTCCTTCTTGTGCCAACACATATCCTAGTTTTTTCCCATTATAGCATCACAAGATAAACGAAAGGTCCCCTTATCTCTAAAATTTTCAAAATGCAAATTTCAACTTATATATATTTTGTTTTAGAGCTTCAAAGGCTCTTTTGCATGCATTAGCCCAAACAAACCTCTCAGTGTTCTTAGTCAAATTAGTTAGTGGGATTTTTATCTTATTAAAAAAGCCTCAAATGCAAACTTAGAAACACTTGGTCTAATGAAACCTTTCTTTAAGTGGTTATCAAGTTGCAACTCCCAACTCTTCTATGCTAAACCTATAGGGTGCCCTAGAGTGGGGTTCTTTTCCAAGATAAAGCTCAATTGCATGGTCAACAAATTTAAGGGAAGGTAGACCAATCAAGTGATTAGGAAAGATACCTTGGACTCATGTAGTAGCCCCTTTATATATTCAAAGTTTTCTTCATTTTCTTATTACTTTAATTCCTTATAAAAAACTAAGAAAATGTTACTCCCTTGTCTAACTCCCATCAAAATTTGTGTGGCAAAAATGAGCACTAATTTAGAGTTTCTCTCTCTTCCTTGAATTTTGTGGAACCTACTGTCATCATGTTTGAATATTAAAATTCATTCTTCACAATCTGTCTATGTTTGATTTCTTTATTCACAATCTAATGATATATCATTCTTAGTCAACCAATCCATTCCAATTATCATATCCCTTTTCTCCAATGTTCTCAAGATAAAACTCCATGGTGTGTTTCATTACTCAAAGTGAAAGAAATATTTCATATAAGCCTCTTCATATACTATTTTTTCCCATTTATTGAGTGGACAGACTATTTTATTACTTCATTAAAGTTTAGTCTTAAATTAACAAGAAGCTTTCTTTATATTAGACAAGGTGTGCTACTTAAGTCAATTAAGAAATTACCTTTTGTTTCTCAATGTGTAATGCAATTCTTATAATAGAAATCCTTAAATTCCTTGTGGGAGATACCATGCATCTTATAGGGAAGCAAGGGCACTTACCTTGATCACTTGCCTCTTCGATATATGTATTAATCTTAGTGGTCTTTCCTTGCAAGGGTTTTTCATTACCTTATTTGGACATTCAAAAGTACAATACACATGTTCATAGTGGTAACATAATCTCAATCTCCTCACTCTATGTAAAAATTCCAAATCTTGCTACTAATGTAAATGTTGTATTATCTTATTATTGTTATTGTTATTGCAAGTATTCTAATTTTAAATCTCTAAGACCAAGGTTGAACTTTGTCTCTTGTTTAACAAATGGACCCTTCACAAACTATACCTTGAACCACTTTGTTTCCATGCCTTGATATTATTTTAGGAGCCTCTTTGTGCATGTGCGTGTGCGTGTGTGTGTGTGTATGTGGTGCGCAAATCGGATGACGTATGCACACATAGTGAATGTTGGAAGGTCCCCAAGAACAAAGAGCTCTATAAAACCTTCATAAAAGCAAAAAGAGAGTTTGCATGACATGAGATAAAAATAAAAATTGGGTGCAATCTCCCCCCATGCCTTGTGTGAGCACTTCACAAGGCATGTATTTATAGATTTATTTATCTTTAAGCTAAAAAATAGCCCACTTTACAAATAGCATGCTTTTGGATTTTGTGTTTGCTTTCTCCCAAATAAAGAGTAAGGTGTTTGGGCGTCTAAAAGTCGGGTTGTGCCCAAATACAATGTTAAATAATGAAATATGAAACCGAACATCTATGCACATACAAGATAATAAATGTTTTGTCAAGTGCTTTAATAAATAAGCGTGCCTAAATAAATATTGGTACCATGCATTTAGTGATAAGACACGCACCCACAAAAAATAGTAAATCTTCTAGGCATTTTGAATTCACACCATCGTACATGGTGCTGCCCAACGCCATCGCCGCCTGCTCTACACATCAAGTAAAGCATTCACAATTGTTAGAAAATAATAAGATAAAACCCAACAAAAGTGAATACCTAGGAGTCTTCAGCTACAAATAATTAAATAGGTTGGAACTCTGTTCTAACATTAATTTAATTCGAGTGTGCACTCTAAACTCATAAACGTCCATTAAATTGATATGTATTTTTCAGAATCACTCTCTGTGGAATCACCTACATGCACATTAAATTAATTTGACGCTCGAAAAGGACAGATGTCCTCGTCAACTTCTCACACAAAGAATCCACTTGTGTACTAGCCCAGATAAATAAATATAGTTTTACAGAATCCACCAAAAAACCTCACGGAATCCATCATGGAATATCTCACAGAATGCACCGTGAAATATGTCTCCTGCCATCATATCCCCGGGGTGGGATAGCAATTGTCCTGAATTGCTATTAGCTGAATGTGGAGTGAGCAGTGAGGGGTATGCACTTAGGTCACGGGCGTGCATCCGTTGGGCCTCTTCAACAGGATGATTTTTAAATTTAATCAAATATCTAGAATATCTACGGCTAGTTCTAGTGGTCATAAAGTCAGTGTCTAGAATAGTTTCAGGTTCAAGGATTTCAGTTTCTTCTTCTAACAAAGGAGGGTCTTCATAGATAGGGTGGACAGATAATTGGCCTTTAAAAGGTCGTAGCAAACTAATATGAAAAGTATTATGGATCTTCCAATGTTGGGGCAGTTCTAATATAAATGCATTGTCATTGATCTTGTGAATTATTTTGAAGGATCCATAAAACCTAGGTGCTAATTTAATAGCAGGGTATTTCTCAACACTTTGCAATATTCTCTTTTCAATGCATAACCATAAATAATCACCAACATTGAAACTCATGGTTTTTCTTTTCTTATTAGCTTGTTTAGTGTATGATTGTTGGGCTTTCGCAATCATATCTTTAACTTGAGAAAAAATAGTAGCATGCATATTGGCAATATCATTAGCAGCTTTAACTTTATTCGACAATGATGTAACTATGTCCATGAATGATTTCAAAAGGTGCTTTTCGAGTAGCTGTATGTGGTGTATTATTGTATGCAAATTGAAGTAGGTGCAAATGTGTATCCCATGTTTGTGGTTTGGAAATTGTGTATGCACACAAAATATCTAGAATTATACTATTAGTAGCTTCTATTTGCCCATTGGTTTTAGGATGGAATGCAGATGAGAAATCAATCTTAGTATCCAAATTAGCAAACAAAGTAGTTAAAAAATTATCGCAAAATCTAGAATCACGATCAGAAATAATAACTTTTGGCAAATCATTATTAGTGAAAATAGTCTTCAAAAAAATTTGTGCACCTTTAGATGCAATTCATGTTTTCTTGCATGGTAGAAAATATGCTTGTTTGCTAAATCGATCTACTATAGTCCAAATCATATCATCATTAGCTTTTGTATTAGGCAAACCAGTTATAAAATTCATTGAAATATATTCCCATGGATGGTTAGGAATTGGTAAAGGCATTAACAAACCAAATTGCTTACCATGGTGTTGCTTGACTCTTTGACAAATTAAACACTCAGAAACAAAGTTAGAAACATTAGATTTCATTTGTGTCTAGTAAAAATCTTCAATTAATGTTCTTAAAGTGAAATAATACCTCTATGTCCTTGACATGGAGAACAATGAATTTCGTGCAACACAAATGATCTAAATTGAACACAATGACACACAATCTTTTCGCGTAAAACATAAATCCATCAGAATAAGACAAAGAATCAATTGGAATCCAGTTTATTAACAACTAATTTATTTCAATCAGCTTAAAAACTGGGGTCATGGTCATAGGTATCCTTCATAGGAATAAGGGAATCAAAAGATAGAATAGAAATATTATGGATACTTGGTCTTCTACTCAAGGTATCGGCAACAACATTCTCTCTACCTGGTTGATATTGGATAAATGGATGAAAACTTTGAATGAAAGCAACCTATTTAATGTGATGGTTAGAAATTTGTGGCTGACTAAGGAGAAGTTTGATACTTTGCTAGTCAGTTTTAATCATAAATTCGGATCCCATTAGATAGTGTTTCCATTGACATAAAGCTTGTACTACAAGTAACAATTCTTTATCATAGGTGGAATACTTCAATTCAGAAGGTTTAATTTTGCAACTAGAATAGGCAATGAGATGTGAATCTTGCATGAGGACAGCTTCTATTCCTGATCCATTAGTATCAGTGACTACTAGAAAGAATGATCGATTAAAATCAAGTAATTACAAGACAGGTGCATGTGTTAAAGCATGTTTCAACAAATCAAATGACTTTTGCTAGTTGTCAGGCCAACAATATATAACACATTTCTTTAACAATTTCGTCAAAGGCAATGCAAGCAATGAAAAATTTCTCGCAAATTTTCTATAAAAGCTGGCAAGGCCTAAGAAAGAACGTAACTCATGCACATTTTTAGGGATTGGCCAATTCAAAATTGTCTTTATCTTTTTAGGATCAACACGAATACCATCAGAAGAAACAATGTGACCTAAGTATTCAATTTGGGTTAAATGAAAAAATTCACTCTTGTCAGGGTTAACATATAATTGATTATCTTTCAGTAAATTGAAAACTAAAGATAGATGTTCATAATGCTCATTCTCATTCTTATTGAAAACCAATATATCATCAAAGAAAAAAATCACACAATTTTGATACTTCAAAAATATACGATTCATCATACAACTGAATATACTTGGTGCATTGGTCAAACCAAAAGGCATAACAAGAAATTTGTAAGGACCAAATTGAGTTCTAAATACAGTCTTGAAAATGTCAAGTGTATCCAATCATACTTGATGATATCCAGATTTGAGATCTATCTTGCTAAACATAGTGGCCCCTTGTAGTTTATCCATGAGGTCATCTACCCTAGGAATTAGATATCTATTCTTAACAGTGATTTTTGTTTAGGGCGCAATAGTCAATGCACATCCTATAAGTATTATTTTTCTTCTTAACTAACAGGATAGGTGCACCAAAAGGAGAACTATTGGGCCTAATGAGTCCTCGATTCAACAGTTCTTCAACTTGTGCTTGGATTTCTTTCTATTCAATCTGATTGTGTCTATAAGGTGCTTTACATGGTGGTTGAGAACCTGGGATTAAATATATTTTATGGTCTTTCGGACATGTAATGGTAAACCAGGTAGTAAATCAGGAGCAAAACAATATTTAAATTATGAAAAAAATTGTGCATGCGTAGGATGCATTTGATTTTTCTTAGCTTCAATTTCATTCACCCATACTAAATATGATCTACTATCTTTTCTCAATGCACGTTTAGCTTGTGTGTGACTAAGCAATGGAAAATTATCAAAGGTATGCAATCTATGTAATGTGATTTGGTTCCCTTTAAAATGAATTTTCATGGAATGTGTAGAATAATCTATGTCAGGATTATATTTGTGATGCCAAGGCATTCTTAAAATAATATCACTAGCTTGCAAAGGAACAACCAAGAAATTTCTGTGCTCAACATAATCACCAATTTTAATTTCTAAATCATGAACTTCTTGTGTACCATTGTAACTAGTGCCTAAGAATGCATTCGTTATGCAATAATGAGTTGGAACAGTAGGTAAATTCAATTCTTTTACTAGCTTTGCGAAAATAAAGTCATGTATGCTTTCATCATCATGTAAACAAATCTTTTCTTGACCACGCACAAAATATTTCATTGTTAATAATGAATGAGGATTTGGTATATCTAGCAAAGTATCTGAAGCATCGCCGATATCATCATCATCTTCAGTGAAGTGTGGCATATCTTCACGGTCCTCGTTATCAGTTGCTCCCAAGTGATTGATTTGAACAGCTTGCTTATTGGATTGATAGTTCACTGCTAAGTGTCTAGGTTGATGATACTTGTAGCAAACCATAGGTTTTACTTTGGAGACATTACTGGTAAGGGCTGGAAGTTTGGGTATATTGGCATTTGGCCGGAGAGAAGGCTTAGGGTTTGAATTAGCATTTGATGGTAAAGCAGGAGGTCGAGTCTAAGGTTTACGGAAAGAAGAAGGAGCACAGCGATTTTGATTGAATCTTCAAAGTTAGAATTGAATTGCTTTGTACCAAAGTTACCATTAATTGAGAATTGTTGCGGTTTCTTTCCCCTCCATGAATTTTATCCTCAACATCATATGCTAAAGAAATCGCATCCTCCAAAGTCTTTGGCTTGAACATATTCACTTTCGCATAGAAGTGACCAAGAAAACCGGACATATACTTGTGCTTGTGGATCACCTTAAGAACATCCTCAAGCATTCGAAGTTAAAGTAAGGCACTCCAAAAATGCTCAGTGTATTGTAGGATGGATTCACTATCTCTTTATTGCAGGAGGTTCCACTGTTTGATAGCTTTTTCATGGAATTGAGGTGGAAAGAAATTATGCAAAAATTTCTTTTGAAAGGCTTTCCAAGTAGAGGGACAATCAACACTCTTGCGGATAAAAATCCACCATAATGATGCTCTGTGTGCTAGATGGTTAGTGAAGCATTTAAGTTTAACTTTTTTAGCATATTGCTCTTCATGAAAATAGTCGTCAAATTGACTAATGAAAGCAAGAATAAATTTTCCATCATGTTGGCCATTAAAAGTACGGAATTTGAAATTTTTTTAACTTATCTTGGCTTCTTTCCTAAGAGCTTATGCATCGAGTGTCGAATGAATCGTAGGTCAAATAACATCTTTAGGCTGTGCTCCATCTTGATCAATAGTGGATTGTTGAAGTGTAGCCAGTTGTGCTTACAAATTTTGACATGCCCTTCACTCTTCTTGAAGTTGCATCATGATTAGATCCAATTTTTGCTCCATAGTTGGCTCTGGCAAAAATCACCTTCACCCATTACATCATCCTGATGATCGGACATCCTGCAAAAATCTCAAACAACCTCACACACTCGAAATCTCGTTAGAAGGATGAGCGTAGCTCAAATTTGGATTTACAAGACTTGCTTTTTTTTTTTTCCAAAATGGCTTTTGCTTTTACGATCTTGCTTTTTTTTCTCGAGTACGACAATTGATAATGGTCTTCTTCCAAGCGAATATTTTTTCTGCCAAGTTGCAAATGGGAATAGGGGCTTGTTGGAACTTCGAAACTGGTTTGGGAGTACCATAGTGCGAACATCTGCTATGGAGGAGATTAATAGTCGATTTGAAGCTTTAGTTAAGCTTAAGAACTTTAAGCTTTGTAAAGAAAAGCTTTAGCGAATTGTTGGTAGCATGCAATATGGCAGTATGTTTTTTATGGTGACGACTTCAATGAGTACATGTGGCGTTACAAAATTGAAACGTTTGAAGCTTAAGCTTTATAAGCTTAAACAATAAGCTTAACAATTAACATAAAACTTAGCAATTTCTCTCTGAGAAAAAACGCCTTCACAAAGGGGCTTCCCGAGTGGTCCTCCACCTCTTGGGAGAGGTCCTTTGCGATCTGAGGGTACAACATTGGGTTCTTCACCACTAGGAACACGCCTATATTGTCACTTCGTCGCGAGATAGCTTGTAGAGCCAGTTCATTCTTGGAGCTTTGCCTTCGTGTGAGATGGTAAGCGATTAGAAGCTCTTGATCTCAGCTTTGCTCCGATACCACTACTGCACAGATCGGACGTTGTATGCGCATGTAGTGAATGCTGGAAGGTCCCCAAGAACAAAGAACTCTACAAAACCTTCATAAAAGCAAAAAGAGAGTTTGCACGACATGAGACAAAAAAATAGATTGGGTGCGATCTCCCCCCATGCCTTGTGTGAGTGCTTCACAAGGCATGTATTTATAGATTTATTTATCTTTAAGCTAAAAAATAGCCCACTTTACAACTAGCATGCTTTTGGCTTTTGTGTTTTCTTTTTCCCAAATAAAGAGTAAGACGTTTGGCCGTCCAAAAGTTGGGTTGTGCCCAAATACGATGTCAAATAATGAAATATTAAACCAAGCACCTATGCTCATACAAGATAATAAATGTTTTGTCAAGTGCTTTAATAAATAAGTGTATCTAAATAAATATTGGCGCTACACCTTTAGTGATAAGGCACATGCCCATCAAAAATAGTAAATCTTCTAGGCGTTTTGAATTCATGCCATCGCCCCGGTGCTATCCAATGCCATTGCTGCTTGCTCTATACATCAATTGAAGCATTCACAATTATTAGAAAATAATAAGATAAAACCCCAACAAAAGTGGATACCTAGGAGTCTTTAGCTACAAATAATTAAATAGGTTGGAACTCTGTCCTAACCTTAATTTAATTCGAGTGTGCACTCTAAACTCATAAATGTCCATTAATTTGATATGTAATTTGTAGAATTGCCCACTGTGGAATCACCTACATGCACATTAAATTAATTTGACGCCCGAAAAGGACACGTGTCCCCGTCAACTTTTCACACAAAGAATCCACCTTTTGTAGTACGAGCCCCGGCAAATAAATATATTTTTTCATAATCCACCAAAAACCTCATGGAATCCACTATGGAATATCTCACGAAATCCATCGTGGAATATGCCTCCTGGCATCACAAGAGAGAGAGAGAGAGAGAGAGAGAGAGAGAGAGAGAGAGAGAGAGAGAGAGAGAGAGAGAGAGAGAGAGAGAGAGAGAGAGAGAGAGAGAGAGAGAGAGAGAGTGTGTGTGTGTGTGTGTGTGTGTGTGTGTGTGCACGCGCGCACTCATGCGCATGTGCCTCTTTGTGTTTGTGTTTGCCTAATTTATAAAGACATGATTTGTTGATATGAAATTTCATGTGGATATCTCATTGACTACAAGTATACACAAAAAGGACATGAAACAAGTGTAGAGGACATAAAAAATGAGATCCCATTTGACTGTACAAAATAGTTCTGATCAAATGCATATAGAGGAAGATGCACAACTTTCTCATGAATATATTATGGACCTATCATTCTTTGAAGAGGCTATGGATGAGATGATGGATGCATTGATCATAGATGTTATACATGATGAGGTAGGTGCACATACGATGAAGGGGGTATAAAAAGAGAGTAAGGGAAAATAAGAGTATATGTGACATGTATTGAATGTCATTGAACCTTTGTACAAACAAGTACACAAATTTCCAAGATTCTTGAATATAAAAGTATCGTTTGGATGGAGTGACAGTAATGTTACAACATTCTTGTATTGGATAAAATGTTGACAGTAATGTTACAACATTCTTGAATATAAAAGTATCGTTTGGATGGAGTGATAGTAATGTTACAACATTCTTGTATTGGATAAAATGTTGAAAGAAGACAAGTAGATTTTGGAATCTAATACAGAAGCAAAGAAATCCCTTACCCATGTGAGAATGGAATATTATTCCATCCATACATCACAAAAGATTGCATATATACAAATGAGTACGAGAATAAGTTTAAGTGCCCCAAATATGAAAGTCATGATATTGATAGGATGACCAAGGAAATAAGGTCCTATATACATCATTATAATATTTTCCTCTTGGCCATCAATTGAGACATACAGTCTCATGACAACATTGTTATGGCAAACAAATATTGAAAGGTTGAAAGATGTCAAATCCTACAAATGTTATTATTTAGAAAATGTGAGAAAAATATGAAGCCTTAAATATCTCTCAAAACTTGTAGCTTTCTACTTACAACTAAAAAGTAACTGGTTGTGTATATCTGTTTAGCACTACATCCACCAAACTCATATATACACACATGTATACATGGGTTGGTAGATGCCTTGATATAAGTGTTTATTGACCACGTCTATAGTTTTATTTGGTTGTAGTGTACACAATCTTCTAATGATCTTAAATCTAAATGCAAATGGTTTTTTTATCATAGTCTTGAGCACACATGATATGTATAGTTTCTTAATAATGATTGAATTTTAAGAACCCTTAGAATAAGTTGTCGAGTCAACTCATTCTTGGATTTATAAGCTAGTTTATTTGTCATGTGTGCATTGTCTATAGGTGCTATTGTGAAGTTCATGCACTGTGGATATTATTATTATGTGATGTTAACTAGATGATCGAGCTCGTTGCAAGGGTGTCAAGTTAGTACCGCATCTCAACTTTGAATGAGATCTCAAATGGCTTCTCTCGATCACCCACACTTGAGCCTAATTTCCTAATGAACTAATGATGTTTAGTAGGGGGAGTATACTTGGTCATCCAACACACGTGGCATTGGTGGAGATGGTAGTTTTTGTGGACTTTACATTGGAGTAGCACAATACCCTTACCATGTTGTATTCCATGCACCAAGCCAACTTTTCCTCCCTTGAAGGTTGGGATATCCACGCCTGCTTCTCCCATTACCATACAACGCCCCCAACACAAGAACAATAATAGAGACGCATTCACACAACCTCCACACAACCTTCTCCTCTCAAATGCTTTATAGTTTGACATCCTTAGTAGGTATAGGATTCCCATCATGGGTGTGAGGCATTGTAAACTCATGGAAAGACAAGGGACATTATCCCATAAAACATCAAACTTATGTGATTGTTTGACCTTGCTATACACTCATTTTTAAATTATGACTCGTTACTTTTGTGGTATCTTTGTAGGGGATGGTTAAACATAATATCTATTAGACTAATGATGAGACTTTTTGTTATGGATGATAGGAGAAATATGTTCTTGATCATATACATCAATTTCTATATGTGTACTTCAACAGTGAAAAAAGCTAAGTTGATAGGGAAAATGAGACCTAGATGCTTGAGCATATGTGCCATACACTCAAGTCTCATAGGTTTACTGTAAGGGATGCCATGGAAACATCATATGGTTAGGCCATCATAGAGTTCCATGCATGTTTAATAGTAATTGTAGGAGGAGAAAATAAGAAATGGTATTATTGAGCCCAACAAAGTGAGGTGAATCAAAATTTTAGAGGGGGATGATAGGGGCTTCTTTTGAATTGGGAGCAAAGGACAAATATCATTCCAAAGTTATTATGAAAGTCACATTGGATCCTAATTTGGACAATGGTTTATCATTTAAAAATTCACCTTACTACGTAATGACTTATTTTGCTATGAGGGTTCTCACAAGATGACCATGAACAAGCACATCACAATAGCATTCGATTTGACCTATCATTCTTCAAAAATGAGGATAGAATGATGGATAGATCAACAATTGTTGTAATGTATTCTTCAAGTAATATAATTTATAGATCTTATTATAATTGGGATGATCTCAAAGTGGTTTAGATAGCAACAACAGATGAAAGCACTTTTCTTTAGAGTGGCCTTGCTCTTGTTTACACAATGAAAAGGCAATGCATGGAAAAGTGGAAGTCCCACATGATTAGCGCAAATATAAATGACTTTATTGGCTATGTGGTGGGCTCAAATGGGCCT
The DNA here is from genome assembly GCF_053477565.2 of Lygodium microphyllum. Taxonomy (NCBI): domain Eukaryota; kingdom Viridiplantae; phylum Streptophyta; class Polypodiopsida; order Schizaeales; family Lygodiaceae; genus Lygodium; species Lygodium microphyllum. The sequence goes on from NC_141157.1 coordinate 9,464,477, forward strand.
ATCATATTCACCTTTTTTGGGTGTAATTGTTTCTCTTCCAAGGGGGGGAGGCTACACATTTTCAAGTGGGCTTAGAGGCAATTTATTTTCCTTTGGCTAATCACTTGTTGCTACACAAATACGAAGCTGCTGCCACTCTTTCTTCCATTGCATCTTGTGAACGTAGCCTTAAATTCTTACTCACTTTGTGGAATTTCTCTAGGATCCACCTATGGTGAACAAGTCCAAGGAATATAAAGACAATTAACTAGCAAAGAGGCCACTCAAAGAACCATGATGACAATAACAATGATGATGATGATGATGACCTTAATAAACAATGTCAATGATGAGAGCACCTTATCCATATTGTACCTATGAGTAGGTTTTTCCATTATATGTGTAGAAATGCTCTTAATGTAGGATTATGAAACTCTCTAAATTCATGTGATAATGTGGCTAATTTTAGGTGCAATTTAGAATGTTGCAAACCAGATGCAAGATTTTGGAAGAAAACTGTCTTTAAATTTTAGCAATGCCATTGAGGATTCTAATGATTACAAAACTTGTAAAATCACTAGAAATAGTGAATCCTTTATTTTCTTTAGTATCATAATTTCATATACATTTTATTTTCTTGTTGCACCAATACGTCACATGTTTGATAAACAGCTAAAACTTTTCGGGATTGTGTAGTTTTTGTATCTATGACTACAATTTCATATATTTTTAATTTTCTTGGTGGGATCGTGTAGTTTGTGTATCAATGACTACATCTATATCGATGTTCTTTTAGTTATGTGAAAATGCTTTTATAGATTGGAAATACATGTATCATTCAGTCTTGTAATTTAGGTCTTTCTATTTCTTGGTGGATGAGAATAAATCTAAATAATATTGGCACCTAAGCTTCAGCTTGAGTTGCTGCAACTATTGATCACTTGCTTTCAATTGGCATATATGTTTTCCAAATAGATGCTCCACCTCCTTTAATATAGATGACCCATTCTTTAGCCTCACACACACAAATCCTAATAGAGTACTCAAAGCAAATGTAATTATGCTAGACAACTTAGGCCACCTCTACCTAGCCACAAACTAGACTAGGCTACATGAACAACTTTCTTTGACTTACACAAAATGGTCTCCTCATGATGACTGACGATTATACATTGATTAAAGATGCAATTCTTCACATGTGCTCGAACAACCTAATTTGGCACTAGGTTAATAGCCTTTAGGGATGGATATTGTTTTTTGTTGATATAGTCTATAGTACAAAATGTTGTATATATCTAGTATAGCCATATAAACCATGTGTTACCTTTGTAGTTTTACTAATCTCTCATATGAAAAGAATTTTTTTCGTAAGAAAAAACTACTCTCATACTGATATTGATTTTTATAAAAGATGGAAAATATTACATGGGTCATATGGTTGTGGTGTAAATGCATTAAAAACATATATCTTAACATAATATTCTACACCCATATCATCACTATGTCCACTAGGGCTAAAAATGTGAAAAAACTATACTTTTGTTAAATATACCCTTGATTAAGAAAAGAGTCAAAGAGAGTTTTCCACATATACAAAAACATGATATTTTTTCTCCCCCCACTTTGGAGATAGTAGGGTCCATTTTGTAGTTCTCTCCTCTTTTTTATTGAAATATCTAAAGTCTAACATGTTTTGGTAGCCTGGATAGTCCGATTTGCTGACAAAGCTATCAAAAGATATGATATTTTAAAAATTGAGAGATCTTTTTTAGTCAAAATATCTAGAATCTGCCATGTTTTGATAGTCCCAATAGTCTTATTTACTTACAAAGTTGTCAAGTTATGAAAAAGATGGGACATGAAGTTAATACTCAATATTTTAAAAATTGAGAGATTGACTATATAACTTTTTTTTGGCACCCATACATTTAAGCTCTCTTGATTCTCCTTCTTGACCTTCTCTTTGAGTTTATTTCTCTGCACATTATGTGCACTTTTATTCCTTTTTCATAGAATCCACAAGGCATCTATCTCGTTCCATGAACTCTCATATCATTTATAATAGAAGTACATGTGAAACTTGGAAGCCCAGAACTTTTATTGTAAATGATTAAAGTACCATGCTACCATTTTGCAAAGGCTCCCCCACAAGGGAAAAAAGCAAAACAAGAGGATACACCTTAAGAATGTTTGCTCTACTTCAATATGTTTATATGGCTAGGGATTTATACTTGCTCCAAAATGTATTTCTCTACAAATACACAATAAGTTTTGATATAAGGAATACATGCAATTTTTTTCTATCAAAGTAAGTAATAAATATGGATTATTTTCTACAAATATATTTCTATCAATAAGTTTTGAGAAAGCATCTATGGAGAGATTAAGTTGTACTTTTCAAGACATAAGAAGATATTAGAGATACATTGAAGGTCTTGAGAAGACAACACAAGTTCAAGATATAAGTTCTTATGATAGCTCTTGCATAACTTTTTGTGACAACACTTGCAAAACCTAGTAATGCATACTTGACTCACAAACCAAAACAAAACAAAGATATAAGATCGAGTTCAATAGTGTAAACACATTGTAAGTTTTTGACATAGAAAATACAACTTTTGGATATATGTTTAAGCTTAATGGTATACACCATTGAAAAAAGATTTGAATATTATTTTATTTGTATAAGTTATATATCTTCATATACTTCAATATGATTTTTAAAATAAAAATATATTTGATTTATATATCCAAATTATTTTATTATCTCATGAGTTATAAGGTGTGAGTGTACATATATAAATAATAATCTACCCTCAGAGTTATTCATCAGATGCTAGCAAAAGTAAAAAAGAAATATTTTTTAAAACACTAAAAATATTTTTTTTCATAATTTTCTCAATTTTTTTTCAATTATATTTAAGATGTTTGATTTTTCTAGGATTTTTCAGCTTTAAGACAATGGTCACTATTAGATTCAATTGTGTGATAATGTTATGATCTTTGTTTTTAATGAGACCTTATACTTGTTGAAAAGATACAAAAAACAAATATCCCTAATCAAATTGTATCTTACAAGTCTCATTTTTGGTAAATTTTTCTCATTTTAAGCTTATTTTTAGTCTTAAAATATTTTGAAAATTATACATGAGCTCATGTAAATAATATTTTTTTTTTCATATCATAAGATAACTATGCTTTTTTTTAAAACAAGTGTAAGGTCTCATTAATAATAAAGATCATAGTATTATCATAAAGTTGAATCCAGTAGTGGCCATTATCCTAAAGCTAAAAAATCTTTAAAAAACAAATAACTTAGATAAAAGACTTAAAAAGAAATAAGACTTACACATACAACGTGATCAGAAGGGTTGGTGGTATCCAGCAACCTCCCTTATCGTTCTGTATCATATATTTCTTATTCTTTATGGTTTTTTAAAATACTATCAATAAATATGGCTTGATACAAAGATTGTTATCTAGTTTCGAGTGTCACTTAATGGAAAGATCATCATAGGTGGTTTGAAGTATCTTAGGTATAGTAAGGCTAGAAATTTTTTTGTTAGTCCTTTGCCATTTTTTTTACCTATCATTACATAATTTGGATCCAAAAGGGACTATCTTTTTGAAGAGATATTGCATTAGGATATCTTTGCTATATGAATTCTATTTTCTTTAAGAGCTTCAAAAATATATGAGGTGTTGAATAGTTACATATTTTGAGATAATATATTTTTACTATTTTATTTTGCCAATTATTATATCAATTCTCACTACAAGGATACGGAGGCATAGTGACGGTGCTCAAATAAAAAAATGCGGGCCGAAACCCAAGTGCATTATTTTGCGCGAACAAACGAAAGAGAGAGCGAACTCCATCTTGCATTTAAGAGGGAGAGGGAGAGAAAGAGAGAAAGAGGGAGAAGAAAAGCTTCTCACCGCCGTCGCCGCTGTTCGCGAAGAAGAGGAGAAAGTGTATGGAGGGTGAAGAGGAGCCGCCGAATCCATCCTCGAGCCTTTACGATGAGTGCATTGTTTCTTCTTGCTTTGTTTTTGTTTTTTCTCTTTTTCTTTTACTTGTTTTTGCTAAAAATCATGTGTATTGAGAGAGGGAGAGGGAGAGAGAAAAGGAAAGAAGGAACGAAAGAGAGAGGGAGAAAACATTAAACATAATAGAGAAAGAGAGAAAGAGAGGGAGAGGGAGAGGGAGGGAGGAAGGGAGGGAGAGGTTATTGTTATTGTCATTGTTGTTTTATTTCTTCTTTTCTTTTTTCCTTGTTTGTTGTTATAGTGGTAGTCGTAGTAGTGGTAGTGGTAGTGGTAGTGGTAGTGGTAGTGGTAGTGGTAGTGGTAGTGGTAGTGGTAGTGGTAGTGGTAGTGGTAGTGGTAGTGATAGTGGTAGTGGTAATTGTTGTTTAATTTCTTCTTCTTTTTTGTGGTAGTCATAGTAGTAGGAGTGGTAGTGGTAGTGATAGTAGTTGTTGTTGTTTAATTACTTCTCTTCTTGTTTGTTATTGATGTGGTAGTCATAGTCGTGATCGTAGTGATACTAGGAGGCATATTTCACGGTGGATTCCATGTCACAGTGGATT
>NC_141157.1:9774047-9866686 GCF_053477565.2 Lygodium microphyllum
CTTTAAAAAGCTTTATTCTCAAAGCTAAGAATATGGGAAAATATAAGGGATTGGACTTGGATTTCAAAGATCCATGTGCTAAAGAAGATTTCATATCCAATGAAGCTCAAGTGAGATCACTGCAGTGAATTTCCTACATATTATCTCATAATATGGGGAAAAAAAAACATAACTCGCAGTAGACATCTCCTTTATTGAGCAAATGAGATGTCATATTGAAGTAGATACTGAAGGCCATCATGTTCAAGGATGAAACCTTAACTTTGATTATGATAAGTCATTTTATTTAATGATACTATTTGTAATATAGCAAGCTGTATTATGCAAGATAGCCATGTTTTCCAAACATTCTTCCTCTCAAGAACATGAAGAAACAATGACTAAGTAGCACCAAATATCGAGCATGGAAGGATTTGTTGCAAGCTTATTTTCCTAGAACAAAGCCACTTGAATTGAATGGAATACCAATATTATAGCCATCAAGCATAGAAAAATTGTCATCAAGTAGAAGTATCAAGCCACTAGGATCAAGGTATAATGCATCATCCCCATAATCATTTCCAAAATCCCCCAAATCATAAAGAAACATAGTGTCATCATTATGCCTATCATCCATGTCATATACATATGCATTCCAAGCATAATGTCCATAGACATCCTCATAAAGAAGCTCATATGCATCATCGTCTAATGACCCAGTGTCTTCAAGACATTCAGTTGCAATACAATCCTCTTGAGTCACAGGGAAACGATGTAACTCTTGGGCTTGTTCTTATTCTAGATCATCGTCATTCATTTGTGTCTCAGTGTCTACTTGAAACTCTTGATGCTCTTGTACTCTATCAACTTCTTGTCCATCTTCATCATCCATATCATCTTTAGCTTCTTAATTTCTTCATATACATCTTCATGTTAACCAAGTTTCTCTTCTTCCTCTTTCTTTTCCATAGCTCTTGCAATCAAAGTATTCGCCTTTGTAGTAGGTGATGCCATGATAGCATGCTTCCCATTTTCTTTATTATGGTAATATCCCAAAGAATTAGCATGAGGCTCCCTTACATAGGGCTATACATAGGTGATGTCATGATAGCATGCTTCCCGTTTTCTTTATGATGGTAATACCCCAAAGAATTAGCATGAGGCTCCCTTACATAGGGCTATACATAGGAATCATAAGAGCTACCATTCAATTCCGTTATATAGGGCTATCCATAGGAGTCTTGAAGATGACCGTACATTGCATAGGGATATGCAAAATGATGCTACCCATTAGCATCATGATAATGACCATGATTATGTGGGGATTATATCCATAATCTTGGCCCATAACTTGTCCCATAGAGTTTGGAGAATCACTATGATTATGATGCTAAAGATTACCATAATGATGTGGCTGACCAACATGTGACTGCCTTTGCCCATGCAAATGTGGAACTCGTGTTTGGCTCATCATGTTCTCAAATAGCCTCTTTTTGTTTTCATCATACCTAGCGTGCATTTCATCCCAGTGTGTTTGATATTTGGATTGCATAAATGATACTTTATGGTCCTTACATGCATGATGATGTCTAGGACAATAGGCATCATGCACATTTGCATTTTGTCCATATGCATAAGGTTGATGCTACTCAAAGTTGCATGGTGATTGTCCATGGCTATGATATGATTCATTTGCATTTGACCATGAGATTCTGTATATGGCTGCTTTCCATGTACCTCATATCCTTCACTACATTGCCCATATGCCTTTGATCCATATTCACTAGCATAATGCTACTCATGTACATGACTAGGTCCATACGCACTAGCCTAATGTTGTCCATGTCCTTATGATCATGTGCATGTTGCTAGTCATGGCCCTTTTCATGGTGATACTATTGCTCATAGCAATGTTGATCATAAGGTTGATGTCCATGCCATGTATATGCTTCATGATCTTCATGATGATAAGCATGTTGCATGATTGCATGGTAATCTTGTTGTTCTTGCATAACTATTCCAAATGCATAAAAATATGATGGCATTTTCCTCACTCTACCAAAGTTTCCAAAGAGCATATAATTAGTGCTTATTTCTCTTGATCATAGCTCCAAGTCTAGTGTGTCTTGCTTGTCATTGTAGACCTTTCTAGAAAATCTACTTCGTTCGGGATAATGCTCGAATACGGTTGATGTCTAGTTCTATTTACTTATGTTGGCTTCCTTATTTATTAATGATATCTACTTCAAGTTATTTAATTAGGAATGATCATGATGATAGTAAACATCATGATACTTTTTGGGACAACAATTGCACATTAATGAATATAATACGTATTTTTTGTGTCTGCATGTCAAACCTGAATGTTAAATGCCTAAAAGGGTTATGAATTCATTTAGAAAGTTGTTTGCAACAACATGGTAATTTCAGGCAGTTTGATGTTTTTATGTGTTCTTGTTGTGGACTTAAGAGGCCGTAACACTTCGGTGATCCTCCTAGTTTCATGGGCAACATTCTCATGATTTAGGCATCATGCATGGAAATAAGAAATTTGCAAGACAGTGCAATATTGCGATGGTTTTAGTCAATATCCTGAAGATCTCCATTATTCAGGAGTTCTCAATGATATGGGTTCAAAGCAGTCTAGTTCCAGTTGAAAATTTTGATCTATAATAGCCAGTAGTTTCAAGGGTTCATTTTGAGAGTTTCAAGATGTAGCCCTCATTTCAAGTCTTTAGGTTTCTTTTTAAAGTTGAAATGTGAATGGAGAAAGATACAATAGTAGCAAAAGAGGGTGCAATCTATTGAGAGGAAACTTGAGACGATGAGAGAAAATAGAGATTCAAGCAGTTTTAGGGTAGATATGCATTCAAGCAGATTCTTGCAATTCAGACAGTTTCTTGCAATTCAGATAGTTTCTTGCAGTTCGGGAAAATTCGTGTAATTCAAGTAGATTCATGTTATTCAAATGTTCAGGACATGATGGAAAAGAATACAGGAGGAACAATGGAAGCTGCCTAAAGAAATGTAGATAGAGGAGCAACAAAAACCACAAGACCTGCCAAAGCGATTCGCAAGGTTCAAAAAGGGAGATATGGTGGTGATCTTGCTGGGAGCCAAACGATAGGGGTAAGCAAGCAAACCAATCGAGGGACTTGCCAAGGTCAAAGAGGTCAATTTAGCTAGGGAAGGGGAGACCCCACGACCTGTCTTTATAGCCGATGACTTGACTGAGCAAGATGATGTAAGTCTCGTTACTCTCTTGTGAGAGTATATATACGTCTTTGCTCAGTCCCTAGAAGAGCTCAAAGGGGTAGACCCGAGTGTGGTGACTTACAACATATCCATGATACCTGCCGCAACATCGGTCAAGCAACGACTATATCCCATGAATCCAAATCACACCCATGCCATCAAGAAAGAAATGAACAAGCTAATGAGAGCAGGATTTATCTACGAAATTGAACACACAGACTAGGTTTCCCACATAGTCATAGAAGAAGAAGAAGAAGAGGAGGAGGAGGAGAGAGAGAGAGAGAGAGAGGGAGAGAAAGAGAGAGAGAGAGAGAAGAAGAAGAAGAAGAGAGGTGAGAAGGGAGAGAGACAAAGAAGAAGAAGAATAATAATAATAATAATAAGAGAGAGAGAGAGAGAGAGAGAGAGAGAGAGAGAGAGAGAGACTCTTTGAAGAATCTCCTTCTCTTCCCCTCCCTGGAGGGTGGTGGCCACACGTACATATCTTTACCCCCTAAATTATCCTCCACTGCAGCTTAATTCTCTCCCCAACTTGGCCCCCGCTATTGGAGTACAAGGCGTGGAAGTCTTGTGCAATTCACGTCTAAGTGAGACTAAGATCGAGAATGGTCCCCAAGCAAAAAATGTCACATGTGAATGGCAACCCCACGATGAGAAACGAAGCCTCGGCAACAAGGACATCACTGCCAATTCAACTGCGGTACCGGTCGTAAGTAATGTATTTCCAAATTAATAGATGCTTGCTGTGATTTCTGCATGAGATGCATTAGACTCGTATTATGCCGCACTAGAATATGTCATTGAAAAGGATGAATTCCATCTCAAATATTCGAAGATGAAGTTTGCAAAGTGCTTGTATCAAGGGAAGTTAATTGCACCTAGTTGCTATGTGACAAATCCATGCACAACATAAGCAACATATAAGATTCTAAAGTATTAAGCATCGATAAGACTTCGATTAATATTTACCTAGGACAATATTGTTTAAGGTTCATAGATGCACATAGACGGTACATGCATGGGAGAGATTATGTGAAACTTACATCAATGATACATGTTTCCTTGCCTTATGAGAAAGGAAGATAAAATGTTGCATAGTAGGGAAAGGTTAAAAGACAAACATCACTTAGAGAAGATACATAAAAGCTCTTTCCAGAGTGATTATCTTGCATGGAAATGATAGGACTTACATCTTGTATAGTGTTTGAAACCTTAGCATATGCATTAGCTAAGTGTTAAGTAAAAATTTTCATGGTATTGCCCCTTGATCCCAAGGGGGAGAGCAAATATGCGATGGAAGGGTTATCGCGACTATTCTTGCAATGTTTGAAAAAGAGTACCATTGTTTTTTTGATTGATTGAATAACACCCTAAATGCTTTTACATTCAACTAATTGTTGGATTGTGGTTTGGATGAATATTCCAAGTGCTTGTGATTGATGGTAAATGCATGGCAGAGGTCCGTGATGCCAAGTTGCCATGGGAATAAATACATGTTTTCTGAAATATGATATTAGGGTTGAATGCCTTGTTTGTGCTTGATTCCTAAATGAATTAATTAAGGAAAGGATATCTTTCATGGGTGGATCATCTCCAAGATCACACCGTGGATTAACTCGAGAAGGGCACTGCTCAATTCATGGGCTGAAGGTGGAGTGGTGAAAAGGCCATCCGTAGAAATTGTCTTTCACTCCTAGGCCGCTTGGGGTCAGGTGGAGCTTTGGACACCCCTTGGTTAGTCTAGAATGGATTTGTAGACCGCCGCGAGCCCAACGTCTATGGCGTTGGAAGATCCTATTCTAGATAAAGGATGGAAATTTTGGTGCCATGTAATTTGAACCGGATACTTCTGTAGGGCAGAAGGGAAATATAATTTCTCCTGTATGGGCAGGAGACAAAGACTAACTTGAAGATAAGTTAAGGAACTTGTTTATTAAAAGGATTGTTTGCCCTATTTTTGTGTCGGTGCTTTAAGTTACACAAATGAACCATGTTCCCTAAAAGGCTCAATTAAGGAATCTGATTTTAAATGTCACACATAATTGTGGTAGAACCTAATTATTAGAAAAATAAAGCTACCAAGGGAAGCGGGTGAGCAGAATCCTCGACCGGTCTAGGGTGGTTTCAAAAAACTCAGACGTTTCTGATAAGGTTTCACCAACGTCCGATTGACCCTTAGGAATTGTTAGGTTAGAACCCCCAATTCATGCCATTTTAGGGGACCGGAATGGGACTATGCCCTATGGGTAGAGAGGTTGAGCAGTGCATCCCTCTCGTTTTTCATTCTCTTTGAACCAAGTGTGGCATGGATTTGCTTTGGCTTGGGTATCTCTGTGTAAAGTAGGATGTCCAAGAATGTTGTCAAGAGACATTGACCACTAGGAACCCAAATTCAGGTCTATCCTAGTGGGTCGACCGTGATCGTTCCGTTGCGTGGTAAACTCAAGAAACCCTAGGCAACAAACCTTGTGACATTCCATGGGAGTGACAGGAAATGTCGCTTATACTCGTCTCTTGATGGACCGCTAAAAACGTGCCTAGATATGCACATTATATTTTCTTGGTTATTGTGATTTTACCCTTCTCAAAGCATGCTCATTTTTACTCCTTGGATTCACTTGCACAGATGATGTGGATGGGGCCTTATGTGTATGTACATAATAATGTGATTTGACTCATGTGCCTTGTGCCTATATATATAGGAGGGGTGCAAGGGAGTTGTGTACTAGTGCATCGTACGTAAAATGTCCTAAGGAACATGTGTCATTTTCAAGTGTAAATGTGAATGTACAAAGGTGATGGATGAATGGTGCACAAGCATGCAATGTTGGGGCGAATTTTGTGTACGAGGGCAACATAGGGTACTAGTGGTTGATTATGCACTAACATAGGAAATTGTGGATGAAGTTTAGTCTCTTAAGGTGGTGGCATTGCAAGGTGCAAAAGACACACATGCAAATCGTGCACTGGCATGCTAATGTGTATTGTGATGCTCGTAGATGCACTAGAATGAGCTATGCATATATGGCTATATTAGTGTGCTTAAAGGGTTTGGGTTATGCAAGGGTTACTTCAAGGTATAAGATGGAAAAAAACTATGAGCAAGGGACTGTGTGGAGTGCAGTTGAGATACACACATATTTGTGTGCTAGGTGAGTGGACTAGGTTTTTGCACAAGGTTATGTGCACAAGGGTAGGCTAGTGTAGCCTAAGCATCGCATTACAAGTGAGTATGGTGCAGCTAGAATGCTTTAGTCCTCAAGGCTCAAATGCATACATGTGAGTTCATACACAAAAGTAAGGTGTAAAAATACACAGGTATGTTAAGTAGTCATGTGCACCTATGCATGTGTGCTTGTGCATGCTTACTAAGATCACTAAGTGTTTCCTAGCATGAAAAGAGGGTGCAATACAACACTAGTGTATATGATAGTGAGTTATTCTCTATGAATGCGAATCCTAAAATGCAATGGATAAGGAGCAGCCTTAGTGCCCGTGTGCACTAAAGTAGGATAACTTTATTCAGGTTTACAATATTGCTCGTGCACATGTGTAAGAAGGGCAGCATCTCATAAGCATGAGATACATGGAATGCTAGAAACTATAGCCTTTATTATCACATATATGAAGATAATGTCAAAAAAACCATGAATACATGAAAATAGAAGCCATAGCCTTGCTAAGAGTCAATGATGAGCTATAGCATGAAACACACCTCATCTTAAGGTGGGGCGAGAAAGTCACCTATATACCATGGTGGGAAATGTACACACCCATGTCATGGTGGAAGTAACCATGAAGGTCCTTGGACGAGTGTTATTCCAAGGACGACAAAATCATAAGAAGATACCTACATTTGGCTGATTAGCCTTATTCATAGCAAACTTAGCTTCTCATATCCTGGGCTAAAATAGACTAAAATTATTTGCATTACAAACAAGCCCTTCTTTAAAAAGCTTTATTCTCAAAGCTAAGAATATGGGAAAATATAAGGGATTGGACTTGGATTTCAAAGATCCATGTGCTAAAGAAGATTTCATATCCAATGAAGCTCAAGTGAGATCACTGCAGTGAATTTCCTACATATTATCTCATAATATGGGGAAAAAAAAACATAACTCGCAGTAGACATCTCCTTTATTGAGCAAATGAGATGTCATATTGAAGTAGATACTGAAGGCCATCATGTTCAAGGATGAAACCTTAACTTTGATTATGATAAGTCATTTTATTTAATGATACTATTTGTAATATAGCAAGCTGTATTATGCAAGATAGCCATGTTTTCCAAACATTCTTCCTCTCAAGAACATGAAGAAACAATGACTAAGTAGCACCAAATATCGAGCATGGAAGGATTTGTTGCAAGCTTATTTTCCTAGAACAAAGCCACTTGAATTGAATGGAATACCAATATTATAGCCATCAAGCATAGAAAAATTGTCATCAAGTAGAAGTATCAAGCCACTAGGATCAAGGTATAATGCATCATCCCCATAATCATTTCCAAAATCCCCCAAATCATAAAGAAACATAGTGTCATCATTATGCCTATCATCCATGTCATATACATATGCATTCCAAGCATAATGTCCATAGACATCCTCATAAAGAAGCTCATATGCATCATCATCTAATGACCCAGTGTCTTCAAGACATTCAGTTGCAATACAATCCTCTTGAGTCACAGGGAAACGATGTAACTCTTGGGCTTGTTCTTATTCTAGATCATCGTCATTCATTTGTGTCTCAGTGTCTACTTGAAACTCTTGATGCTCTTGTACTCTATCAACTTCTTGTCCATCTTCATCATCCATATCATCTTTAGCTTCTTAATTTCTTCATATACATCTTCATGTTAACCAAGTTTCTCTTCTTCCTCTTTCTTTTCCATAGCTCTTGCAATCAAAGTATTCGCCTTTGTAGTAGGTGATGCCATGATAGCATGCTTCCCATTTTCTTTATTATGGTAATATCCCAAAGAATTAGCATGAGGCTCCCTTACATAGGGCTATACATAGGTGATGTCATGATAGCATGCTTCCCGTTTTCTTTATGATGGTAATACCCCAAAGAATTAGCATGAGGCTCCCTTACATAGGGCTATACATAGGAATCATAAGAGCTACCATTCAATTCCGTTATATAGGGCTACCCATAGGAGTCTTGAAGATGACCGTACATTGCATAGGGATATGCAAAATGATGCTACCCATTAGCATCATGATAATGACCATGATTATGTGGGGATTATATCCATAATCTTGGCCCATAACTTGTCCCATAGAGTTTGGAGAATCACTATGATTATGATGCTAAAGATTACCATAATGATGTGGCTGACCAACATGTGACTGCCTTTGCCCATGCAAATGTGGAACTCGTGTTTGGCTCATCATGTTCTCAAATAGCCTCTTTTTGTTTTCATCATACCTAGCGTGAGCGTGCATTTCATCCCAGTGTGTTTGATATTTGGATTGCATAAATGATACTTTATGGTCCTTACATGCATGATGATGTCTAGGACAATAGGCATCATGCACATTTGCATTTTGTCCATATGCATAAGGTTGATGCTACTCAAAGTTGCATGGTGATTGTCCATGGCTATGATATGATTCATTTGCATTTGACCATGAGATTCTGTATATGGCTGCTTTCCATGTACCTCATATCCTTCACTACATTGCCCATATGCCTTTGATCCATATTCACTAGCATAATGCTACTCATGTACATGACTAGGTCCATACGCACTAGCCTAATGTTGTCCATGTCCTTATGATCATGTGCATGTTGCTAGTCATGGCCCTTTTCATGGTGATACTATTGCTCATAGCAATGTTGATCATAAGGTTGATGTCCATGCCATGTATATGCTTCATGATCTTCATGATGATAAGCATGTTGCATGATTGCATGGTAATCTTGTTGTTCTTGCATAACTATTCCAAATGCATAAAAATATGATGGCATTTTCCTCACTCTACCAAAGTTTCCAAAGAGCATATAATTAGTGCTTATTTCTCTTGATCATAGCTCCAAGTCTAGTGTGTCTTGCTTGTCATTGTAGACCTTTCTAGAAAATCTACTTCGTTCGGGATAATGCTCGAATACGGTTGATGTCTAGTTCTATTTACTTATGTTGGCTTCCTTATTTATTAATGATATCTACTTCAAGTTATTTAATTAGGAATGATCATGATGATAGTAAACATCATGATACTTTTTGGGACAACAATTGCACATTAATGAATATAATATGTATTTTTTGTGTCTGCATGTCAAACCTGAATGTTAAATGCCTAAAAGGGTTATGAATTCATTTAGAAAGTTGTTTGCAACAACATGGTAATTTCAGGCAGTTTGATGTTTTTATGTGTTCTTGTTGTGGACTTAAGAGGCCGTAACACTTCGGTGATCCTCCTAGTTTCATGGGCAACATTCTCATGATTTAGGCATCATGCATGGAAATAAGAAATTTGCAAGACAGTGCAATATTGCGATGGTTTTAGTCAATATCCTGAAGATCTCCATTATTCAGGAGTTCTCAATGATATGGGTTCAAAGCAGTCTAGTTCCAGTTGAAAATTTTGATCTATAATAGCCAGTAGTTTCAAGGGTTCATTTTGAGAGTTTCAAGATGTAGCCCTCATTTCAAGTCTTTAGGTTTCTTTTTAAAGTTGAAATGTGAATGGAGAAAGATACAATAGTAGCAAAAGAGGGTGCAATCTATTGAGAGGAAACTTGAGACGATGAGAGAAAATAGAGATTCAAGCAGTTTTAGGGTAGATATGCATTCAAGCAGATTCTTGCAATTCAGACAGTTTCTTGCAATTCAGATAGTTTCTTGCAGTTCGGGAAAATTCGTGTAATTCAAGTAGATTCATGTTATTCAAATGTTCAGGACATGATGGAAAAGAATACAGGAGGAACAATGGAAGCTGCCTAAAGAAATGTAGATAGAGGAGCAACAAAAACCACAAGACCTGCCAAAGCGATTCGCAAGGTTCAAAAAGGGAGATATGGTGGTGATCTTGCTGGGAGCCAAACGATAGGGGTAAGCAAGCAAACCAATCGAGGGACTTGCCAAGGTCAAAGAGGTCAATTTAGCTAGGGAAGGGGAGACCCCACGACCTGTCTTTATAGCCGATGACTTGACTGAGCAAGATGATGTAAGTCTCGTTACTCTCTTGTGAGAGTATATATACGTCTTTGCTCAGTCCCTAGAAGAGCTCAAAGGGGTAGACCCGAGTGTGGTGACTTACAACATATCCATGATACCTGCCGCAACATCGGTCAAGCAACGACTATATCCCATGAATCCAAATCACACCCATGCCATCAAGAAAGAAATGAACAAGCTAATGAGAGCAGGATTTATCTACGAAATTGAACACACAGACTAGGTTTCCCACATAGTCATAGAAGAAGAAGAAGAAGAGGAGGAGGAGGAGAGAGAGAGAGAGAGAGAGAGAGAGAGAGAGAGAGAGAGAGAGAGAAGAAGAAGAAGAAGAAGAGAGGTGAGAAGGGAGAGAGACAAAGAAGAAGAAGAAGAAGAATAATAATAATAAGAGAGAGAGAGAGAGAGAGAGAGAGAGAGAGAGAGAGAGAGACTCTTTGAAGAATCTCCTTCTCTTCCCCTCCCTGGAGGGTGGTGGCCACACGTACATATCTTTACCCCCTAAATTATCCTCCACTGCAGCTTAATTCTCTCCCCAACTTGGCCCCCGCTATTGGAGTACAAGGCGTGGAAGTCTTGTGCAATTCACGTCTAAGTGAGACTAAGATCGAGAATGGTCCCCAAGCAAAAAATGTCACATGTGAATGGCAACCCCACGATGAGAAACGAAGCCTCGGCAACAAGGACATCACTGCCAATTCAACTGCGGTACCGGTCGTAAGTAATGTATTTCCAAATTAATAGATGCTTGCTGTGATTTCTGCATGAGATGCATTAGACTCGTATTATGCCGCACTAGAATATGTCATTGAAAAGGATGAATTCCATCTCAAATATTCGAAGATGAAGTTTGCAAAGTGCTTGTATCAAGGGAAGTTAATTGCACCTAGTTGCTATGTGACAAATCCATGCACAACATAAGCAACATATAAGATTCTAAAGTATTAAGCATCGATAAGACTTCGATTAATATTTACCTAGGACAATATTGTTTAAGGTTCATAGATGCACATAGACGGTACATGCATGGGAGAGATTATGTGAAACTTACATCAATGATACATGTTTCCTTGCCTTATGAGAAAGGAAGATAAAATGTTGCATAGTAGGGAAAGGTTAAAAGACAAACATCACTTAGAGAAGATACATAAAAGCTCTTTCCAGAGTGATTATCTTGCATGGAAATGATAGGACTTACATCTTGTATAGTGTTTGAAACCTTAGCATATGCATTAGCTAAGTGTTAAGTAAAAATTTTCATGGTATTGCCCCTTGATCCCAAGGGGGAGAGCAAATATGCGATGGAAGGGTTATCGCGACTATTCTTGCAATGTTTGAAAAAGAGTACCATTGTTTTTTTGATTGATTGAATAACACCCTAAATGCTTTTACATTCAACTAATTGTTGGATTGTGGTTTGGATGAATATTCCAAGTGCTTGTGATTGATGGTAAATGCATGGCAGAGGTCCGTGATGCCAAGTTGCCATGGGAATAAATACATGTTTTCTGAAATATGATATTAGGGTTGAATGCCTTGTTTGTGCTTGATTCCTAAATGAATTAATTAAGGAAAGGATATCTTTCATGGGTGGATCATCTCCAAGATCACACCGTGGATTAACTCGAGAAGGGCACTGCTCAATTCATGGGCTGAAGGTGGAGTGGTGAAAAGGCCATCCGTAGAAATTGTCTTTCACTCCTAGGCCGCTTGGGGTCAGGTGGAGCTTTGGACACCCCTTGGTTAGTCTAGAATGGATTTGTAGACCGCCGCGAGCCCAACGTCTATGGCGTTGGAAGATCCTATTCTAGATAAAGGATGGAAATTTTGGTGCCATGTAATTTGAACCGGATACTTCTGTAGGGCAGAAGGGAAATATAATTTCTCCTGTATGGGCAGGAGACAAAGACTAACTTGAAGATAAGTTAAGGAACTTGTTTATTAAAAGGATTGTTTGCCCTATTTTTGTGTCGGTGCTTTAAGTTACACAAATGAACCATGTTCCCTAAAAGGCTCAATTAAGGAATCTGATTTTAAATGTCACACATAATTGTGGTAGAACCTAATTATTAGAAAAATAAAGCTACCAAGGGAAGCGGGTGAGCAGAATCCTCGACCGGTCTAGGGTGGTTTCAAAAAACTCAGACGTTTCTGATAAGGTTTCACCAACGTCCGATTGACCCTTAGGAATTGTTAGGTTAGAACCCCCAATTCATGCCATTTTAGGGGACCGGAATGGGACTATGCCCTATGGGTAGAGAGGTTGAGCAGTGCATCCCTCTCGTTTTTCATTCTCTTTGAACCAAGTGTGGCATGGATTTGCTTTGGCTTGGGTATCTCTGTGTAAAGTAGGATGTCCAAGAATGTTGTCAAGAGACATTGACCACTAGGAACCCAAATTCAGGTCTATCCTAGTGGGTCGACCGTGATCGTTCCGTTGCGTGGTAAACTCAAGAAACCCTAGGCAACAAACCTTGTGACATTCCATGGGAGTGACAGGAAATGTCGCTTATACTCGTCTCTTGATGGACCGCTAAAAACGTGCCTAGATATGCACATTATATTTTCTTGGTTATTGTGATTTTACCCTTCTCAAAGCATGCTCATTTTTACTCCTTGGATTCACTTGCACAGATGATGTGGATGGGGCCTTATGTGTATGTACATAATAATGTGATTTGACTCATGTGCCTTGTGCCTATATATATAGGAGGGGTGCAAGGGAGTTGTGTACTAGTGCATCGTACGTAAAATGTCCTAAGGAACATGTGTCATTTTCAAGTGTAAATGTGAATGTACAAAGGTGATGGATGAATGGTGCACAAGCATGCAATGTTGGGGCGAATTTTGTGTACGAGGGCAACATAGGGTACTAGTGGTTGATTATGCACTAACATAGGAAATTGTGGATGAAGTTTAGTCTCTTAAGGTGGTGGCATTGCAAGGTGCAAAAGACACACATGCAAATCGTGCACTGGCATGCTAATGTGTATTGTGATGCTCGTAGATGCACTAGAATGAGCTATGCATATATGGCTATATTAGTGTGCTTAAAGGGTTTGGGTTATGCAAGGGTTACTTCAAGGTATAAGATGGAAAAAAACTATGAGCAAGGGACTGTGTGGAGTGCAGTTGAGATACACACATATTTGTGTGCTAGGTGAGTGGACTAGGTTTTTGCACAAGGTTATGTGCACAAGGGTAGGCTAGTGTAGCCTAAGCATCGCATTACAAGTGAGTATGGTGCAGCTAGAATGCTTTAGTCCTCAAGGCTCAAATGCATACATGTGAGTTCATACACAAAAGTAAGGTGTAAAAATACACAGGTATGTTAAGTAGTCATGTGCACCTATGCATGTGTGCTTGTGCATGCTTACTAAGATCACTAAGTGTTTCCTAGCATGAAAAGAGGGTGCAATACAACACTAGTGTATATGATAGTGAGTTATTCTCTATGAATGCGAATCCTAAAATGCAATGGATAAGGAGCAGCCTTAGTGCCCGTGTGCACTAAAGTAGGATAACTTTATTCAGGTTTACAATATTGCTCGTGCACATGTGTAAGAAGGGCAGCATCTCATAAGCATGAGATACATGGAATGCTAGAAACTATAGCCTTTATTATCACATATATGAAGATAATGTCAAAAAAACCATGAATACATGAAAATAGAAGCCATAGCCTTGCTAAGAGTCAATGATGAGCTATAGCATGAAACACACCTCATCTTAAGGTGGGGCGAGAAAGTCACCTATATACCATGGTGGGAAATGTACACACCCATGTCATGGTGGAAGTAACCATGAAGGTCCTTGGACGAGTGTTATTCCAAGGACGACAAAATCATAAGAAGATACCTACATTTGGCTGATTAGCCTTATTCATAGCAAACTTAGCTTCTCATATCCTGGGCTAAAATAGACTAAAATTATTTGCATTACAAACAAGCCCTTCTTTAAAAAGCTTTATTCTCAAAGCTAAGAATATGGGAAAATATAAGGGATTGGACTTGGATTTCAAAGATCCATGTGCTAAAGAAGATTTCATATCCAATGAAGCTCAAGTGAGATCACTGCAGTGAATTTCCTACATATTATCTCATAATATGGGGAAAAAAAAACATAACTCGCAGTAGACATCTCCTTTATTGAGCAAATGAGATGTCATATTGAAGTAGATACTGAAGGCCATCATGTTCAAGGATGAAACCTTAACTTTGATTATGATAAGTCATTTTATTTAATGATACTATTTGTAATATAGCAAGCTGTATTATGCAAGATAGCCATGTTTTCCAAACATTCTTCCTCTCAAGAACATGAAGAAACAATGACTAAGTAGCACCAAATATCGAGCATGGAAGGATTTGTTGCAAGCTTATTTTCCTAGAACAAAGCCACTTGAATTGAATGGAATACCAATATTATAGCCATCAAGCATAGAAAAATTGTCATCAAGTAGAAGTATCAAGCCACTAGGATCAAGGTATAATGCATCATCCCCATAATCATTTCCAAAATCCCCCAAATCATAAAGAAACATAGTGTCATCATTATGCCTATCATCCATGTCATATACATATGCATTCCAAGCATAATGTCCATAGACATCCTCATAAAGAAGCTCATATGCATCATCATCTAATGACCCAGTGTCTTCAAGACATTCAGTTGCAATACAATCCTCTTGAGTCACAGGGAAACGATGTAACTCTTGGGCTTGTTCTTATTCTAGATCATCGTCATTCATTTGTGTCTCAGTGTCTACTTGAAACTCTTGATGCTCTTGTACTCTATCAACTTCTTGTCCATCTTCATCATCCATATCATCTTTAGCTTCTTAATTTCTTCATATACATCTTCATGTTAACCAAGTTTCTCTTCTTCCTCTTTCTTTTCCATAGCTCTTGCAATCAAAGTATTCGCCTTTGTAGTAGGTGATGCCATGATAGCATGCTTCCCATTTTCTTTATTATGGTAATATCCCAAAGAATTAGCATGAGGCTCCCTTACATAGGGCTATACATAGGTGATGTCATGATAGCATGCTTCCCGTTTTCTTTATGATGGTAATACCCCAAAGAATTAGCATGAGGCTCCCTTACATAGGGCTATACATAGGAATCATAAGAGCTACCATTCAATTCCGTTATATAGGGCTACCCATAGGAGTCTTGAAGATGACCGTACATTGCATAGGGATATGCAAAATGATGCTACCCATTAGCATCATGATAATGACCATGATTATGTGGGGATTATATCCATAATCTTGGCCCATAACTTGTCCCATAGAGTTTGGAGAATCACTATGATTATGATGCTAAAGATTACCATAATGATGTGGCTGACCAACATGTGACTGCCTTTGCCCATGCAAATGTGGAACTCGTGTTTGGCTCATCATGTTCTCAAATAGCCTCTTTTTGTTTTCATCATACCTAGCGTGCATTTCATCCCAGTGTGTTTGATATTTGGATTGCATAAATGATACTTTATGGTCCTTACATGCATGATGATGTCTAGGACAATAGGCATCATGCACATTTGCATTTTGTCCATATGCATAAGGTTGATGCTACTCAAAGTTGCATGGTGATTGTCCATGGCTATGATATGATTCATTTGCATTTGACCATGAGATTCTGTATATGGCTGCTTTCCATGTACCTCATATCCTTCACTACATTGCCCATATGCCTTTGATCCATATTCACTAGCATAATGCTACTCATGTACATGACTAGGTCCATACGCACTAGCCTAATGTTGTCCATGTCCTTATGATCATGTGCATGTTGCTAGTCATGGCCCTTTTCATGGTGATACTATTGCTCATAGCAATGTTGATCATAAGGTTGATGTCCATGCCATGTATATGCTTCATGATCTTCATGATGATAAGCATGTTGCATGATTGCATGGTAATCTTGTTGTTCTTGCATAACTATTCCAAATGCATAAAAATATGATGGCATTTTCCTCACTCTACCAAAGTTTCCAAAGAGCATATAATTAGTGCTTATTTCTCTTGATCATAGCTCCAAGTCTAGTGTGTCTTGCTTGTCATTGTAGACCTTTCTAGAAAATCTACTTCGTTCGGGATAATGCTCGAATACGGTTGATGTCTAGTTCTATTTACTTATGTTGGCTTCCTTATTTATTAATGATATCTACTTCAAGTTATTTAATTAGGAATGATCATGATGATAGTAAACATCATGATACTTTTTGGGACAACAATTGCACATTAATGAATATAATACGTATTTTTTGTGTCTGCATGTCAAACCTGAATGTTAAATGCCTAAAAGGGTTATGAATTCATTTAGAAAGTTGTTTGCAACAACATGGTAATTTCAGGCAGTTTGATGTTTTTATGTGTTCTTGTTGTGGACTTAAGAGGCCGTAACACTTCGGTGATCCTCCTAGTTTCATGGGCAACATTCTCATGATTTAGGCATCATGCATGGAAATAAGAAATTTGCAAGACAGTGCAATATTGCGATGGTTTTAGTCAATATCCTGAAGATCTCCATTATTCAGGAGTTCTCAATGATATGGGTTCAAAGCAGTCTAGTTCCAGTTGAAAATTTTGATCTATAATAGCCAGTAGTTTCAAGGGTTCATTTTGAGAGTTTCAAGATGTAGCCCTCATTTCAAGTCTTTAGGTTTCTTTTTAAAGTTGAAATGTGAATGGAGAAAGATACAATAGTAGCAAAAGAGGGTGCAATCTATTGAGAGGAAACTTGAGACGATGAGAGAAAATAGAGATTCAAGCAGTTTTAGGGTAGATATGCATTCAAGCAGATTCTTGCAATTCAGACAGTTTCTTGCAATTCAGATAGTTTCTTGCAGTTCGGGAAAATTCGTGTAATTCAAGTAGATTCATGTTATTCAAATGTTCAGGACATGATGGAAAAGAATACAGGAGGAACAATGGAAGCTGCCTAAAGAAATGTAGATAGAGGAGCAACAAAAACCACAAGACCTGCCAAAGCGATTCGCAAGGTTCAAAAAGGGAGATATGGTGGTGATCTTGCTGGGAGCCAAACGATAGGGGTAAGCAAGCAAACCAATCGAGGGACTTGCCAAGGTCAAAGAGGTCAATTTAGCTAGGGAAGGGGAGACCCCACGACCTGTCTTTATAGCCGATGACTTGACTGAGCAAGATGATGTAAGTCTCGTTACTCTCTTGTGAGAGTATATATACGTCTTTGCTCAGTCCCTAGAAGAGCTCAAAGGGGTAGACCCGAGTGTGGTGACTTACAACATATCCATGATACCTGCCGCAACATCGGTCAAGCAACGACTATATCCCATGAATCCAAATCACACCCATGCCATCAAGAAAGAAATGAACAAGCTAATGAGAGCAGGATTTATCTACGAAATTGAACACACAGACTAGGTTTCCCACATAGTCATAGAAGAAGAAGAAGAAGAGGAGGAGGAGGAGAGAGAGAGAGAGAGAGAGGGAGAGAAAGAGAGAGAGAGAGAGAGAAGAAGAAGAAGAAGAAGAAGAAGAAGAAGAAGAAGAGAGGTGAGAAGGGAGAGAGACAAAGAAGAAGAAGAAGAAGAATAATAATAATAAGAGAGAGAGAGAGAGAGAGAGAGAGAGAGAGAGAGAGAGAGAGAGACTCTTTGAAGAATCTCCTTCTCTTCCCCTCCCTGGAGGGTGGTGGCCACACGTACATATCTTTACCCCCTAAATTATCCTCCACTGCAGCTTAATTCTCTCCCCAACTTGGCCCCCGCTATTGGAGTACAAGGCGTGGAAGTCTTGTGCAATTCACGTCTAAGTGAGACTAAGATCGAGAATGGTCCCCAAGCAAAAAATGTCACATGTGAATGGCAACCCCACGATGAGAAACGAAGCCTCGGCAACAAGGACATCACTGCCAATTCAACTGCGGTACCGGTCGTAAGTAATGTATTTCCAAATTAATAGATGCTTGCTGTGATTTCTGCATGAGATGCATTAGACTCGTATTATGCCGCACTAGAATATGTCATTGAAAAGGATGAATTCCATCTCAAATATTCGAAGATGAAGTTTGCAAAGTGCTTGTATCAAGGGAAGTTAATTGCACCTAGTTGCTATGTGACAAATCCATGCACAACATAAGCAACATATAAGATTCTAAAGTATTAAGCATCGATAAGACTTCGATTAATATTTACCTAGGACAATATTGTTTAAGGTTCATAGATGCACATAGACGGTACATGCATGGGAGAGATTATGTGAAACTTACATCAATGATACATGTTTCCTTGCCTTATGAGAAAGGAAGATAAAATGTTGCATAGTAGGGAAAGGTTAAAAGACAAACATCACTTAGAGAAGATACATAAAAGCTCTTTCCAGAGTGATTATCTTGCATGGAAATGATAGGACTTACATCTTGTATAGTGTTTGAAACCTTAGCATATGCATTAGCTAAGTGTTAAGTAAAAATTTTCATGGTATTGCCCCTTGATCCCAAGGGGGAGAGCAAATATGCGATGGAAGGGTTATCGCGACTATTCTTGCAATGTTTGAAAAAGAGTACCATTGTTTTTTTGATTGATTGAATAACACCCTAAATGCTTTTACATTCAACTAATTGTTGGATTGTGGTTTGGATGAATATTCCAAGTGCTTGTGATTGATGGTAAATGCATGGCAGAGGTCCGTGATGCCAAGTTGCCATGGGAATAAATACATGTTTTCTGAAATATGATATTAGGGTTGAATGCCTTGTTTGTGCTTGATTCCTAAATGAATTAATTAAGGAAAGGATATCTTTCATGGGTGGATCATCTCCAAGATCACACCGTGGATTAACTCGAGAAGGGCACTGCTCAATTCATGGGCTGAAGGTGGAGTGGTGAAAAGGCCATCCGTAGAAATTGTCTTTCACTCCTAGGCCGCTTGGGGTCAGGTGGAGCTTTGGACACCCCTTGGTTAGTCTAGAATGGATTTGTAGACCGCCGCGAGCCCAACGTCTATGGCGTTGGAAGATCCTATTCTAGATAAAGGATGGAAATTTTGGTGCCATGTAATTTGAACCGGATACTTCTGTAGGGCAGAAGGGAAATATAATTTCTCCTGTATGGGCAGGAGACAAAGACTAACTTGAAGATAAGTTAAGGAACTTGTTTATTAAAAGGATTGTTTGCCCTATTTTTGTGTCGGTGCTTTAAGTTACACAAATGAACCATGTTCCCTAAAAGGCTCAATTAAGGAATCTGATTTTAAATGTCACACATAATTGTGGTAGAACCTAATTATTAGAAAAATAAAGCTACCAAGGGAAGCGGGTGAGCAGAATCCTCGACCGGTCTAGGGTGGTTTCAAAAAACTCAGACGTTTCTGATAAGGTTTCACCAACGTCCGATTGACCCTTAGGAATTGTTAGGTTAGAACCCCCAATTCATGCCATTTTAGGGGACCGGAATGGGACTATGCCCTATGGGTAGAGAGGTTGAGCAGTGCATCCCTCTCGTTTTTCATTCTCTTTGAACCAAGTGTGGCATGGATTTGCTTTGGCTTGGGTATCTCTGTGTAAAGTAGGATGTCCAAGAATGTTGTCAAGAGACATTGACCACTAGGAACCCAAATTCAGGTCTATCCTAGTGGGTCGACCGTGATCGTTCCGTTGCGTGGTAAACTCAAGAAACCCTAGGCAACAAACCTTGTGACATTCCATGGGAGTGACAGGAAATGTCGCTTATACTCGTCTCTTGATGGACCGCTAAAAACGTGCCTAGATATGCACATTATATTTTCTTGGTTATTGTGATTTTACCCTTCTCAAAGCATGCTCATTTTTACTCCTTGGATTCACTTGCACAGATGATGTGGATGGGGCCTTATGTGTATGTACATAATAATGTGATTTGACTCATGTGCCTTGTGCCTATATATATAGGAGGGGTGCAAGGGAGTTGTGTACTAGTGCATCGTACGTAAAATGTCCTAAGGAACATGTGTCATTTTCAAGTGTAAATGTGAATGTACAAAGGTGATGGATGAATGGTGCACAAGCATGCAATGTTGGGGCGAATTTTGTGTACGAGGGCAACATAGGGTACTAGTGGTTGATTATGCACTAACATAGGAAATTGTGGATGAAGTTTAGTCTCTTAAGGTGGTGGCATTGCAAGGTGCAAAAGACACACATGCAAATCGTGCACTGGCATGCTAATGTGTATTGTGATGCTCGTAGATGCACTAGAATGAGCTATGCATATATGGCTATATTAGTGTGCTTAAAGGGTTTGGGTTATGCAAGGGTTACTTCAAGGTATAAGATGGAAAAAAACTATGAGCAAGGGACTGTGTGGAGTGCAGTTGAGATACACACATATTTGTGTGCTAGGTGAGTGGACTAGGTTTTTGCACAAGGTTATGTGCACAAGGGTAGGCTAGTGTAGCCTAAGCATCGCATTACAAGTGAGTATGGTGCAGCTAGAATGCTTTAGTCCTCAAGGCTCAAATGCATACATGTGAGTTCATACACAAAAGTAAGGTGTAAAAATACACAGGTATGTTAAGTAGTCATGTGCACCTATGCATGTGTGCTTGTGCATGCTTACTAAGATCACTAAGTGTTTCCTAGCATGAAAAGAGGGTGCAATACAACACTAGTGTATATGATAGTGAGTTATTCTCTATGAATGCGAATCCTAAAATGCAATGGATAAGGAGCAGCCTTAGTGCCCGTGTGCACTAAAGTAGGATAACTTTATTCAGGTTTACAATATTGCTCGTGCACATGTGTAAGAAGGGCAGCATCTCATAAGCATGAGATACATGGAATGCTAGAAACTATAGCCTTTATTATCACATATATGAAGATAATGTCAAAAAAACCATGAATACATGAAAATAGAAGCCATAGCCTTGCTAAGAGTCAATGATGAGCTATAGCATGAAACACACCTCATCTTAAGGTGGGGCGAGAAAGTCACCTATATACCATGGTGGGAAATGTACACACCCATGTCATGGTGGAAGTAACCATGAAGGTCCTTGGACGAGTGTTATTCCAAGGACGACAAAATCATAAGAAGATACCTACATTTGGCTGATTAGCCTTATTCATAGCAAACTTAGCTTCTCATATCCTGGGCTAAAATAGACTAAAATTATTTGCATTACAAACAAGCCCTTCTTTAAAAAGCTTTATTCTCAAAGCTAAGAATATGGGAAAATATAAGGGATTGGACTTGGATTTCAAAGATCCATGTGCTAAAGAAGATTTCATATCCAATGAAGCTCAAGTGAGATCACTGCAGTGAATTTCCTACATATTATCTCATAATATGGGGAAAAAAAAACATAACTCGCAGTAGACATCTCCTTTATTGAGCAAATGAGATGTCATATTGAAGTAGATACTGAAGGCCATCATGTTCAAGGATGAAACCTTAACTTTGATTATGATAAGTCATTTTATTTAATGATACTATTTGTAATATAGCAAGCTGTATTATGCAAGATAGCCATGTTTTCCAAACATTCTTCCTCTCAAGAACATGAAGAAACAATGACTAAGTAGCACCAAATATCGAGCATGGAAGGATTTGTTGCAAGCTTATTTTCCTAGAACAAAGCCACTTGAATTGAATGGAATACCAATATTATAGCCATCAAGCATAGAAAAATTGTCATCAAGTAGAAGTATCAAGCCACTAGGATCAAGGTATAATGCATCATCCCCATAATCATTTCCAAAATCCCCCAAATCATAAAGAAACATAGTGTCATCATTATGCCTATCATCCATGTCATATACATATGCATTCCAAGCATAATGTCCATAGACATCCTCATAAAGAAGCTCATATGCATCATCATCTAATGACCCAGTGTCTTCAAGACATTCAGTTGCAATACAATCCTCTTGAGTCACAGGGAAACGATGTAATTCTTGGGCTTGTTCTTATTCTAGATCATCGTCATTCATTTGTGTCTCAGTGTCTACTTGAAACTCTTGATGCTCTTGTACTCTATCAACTTCTTGTCCATCTTCATCATCCATATCATCTTTAGCTTCTTAATTTCTTCATATACATCTTCATGTTAACCAAGTTTCTCTTCTTCCTCTTTCTTTTCCATAGCTCTTGCAATCAAAGTATTCGCCTTTGTAGTAGGTGATGCCATGATAGCATGCTTCCCATTTTCTTTATTATGGTAATATCCCAAAGAATTAGCATGAGGCTCCCTTACATAGGGCTATACATAGGTGATGTCATGATAGCATGCTTCCCGTTTTCTTTATGATGGTAATACCCCAAAGAATTAGCATGAGGCTCCCTTACATAGGGCTATACATAGGAATCATAAGAGCTACCATTCAATTCCGTTATATAGGGCTACCCATAGGAGTCTTGAAGATGACCGTACATTGCATAGGGATATGCAAAATGATGCTACCCATTAGCATCATGATAATGACCATGATTATGTGGGGATTATATCCATAATCTTGGCCCATAACTTGTCCCATAGAGTTTGGAGAATCACTATGATTATGATGCTAAAGATTACCATAATGATGTGGCTGACCAACATGTGACTGCCTTTGCCCATGCAAATGTGGAACTCGTGTTTGGCTCATCATGTTCTCAAATAGCCTCTTTTTGTTTTCATCATACCTAGCGTGCATTTCATCCCAGTGTGTTTGATATTTGGATTGCATAAATGATACTTTATGGTCCTTACATGCATGATGATGTCTAGGACAATAGGCATCATGCACATTTGCATTTTGTCCATATGCATAAGGTTGATGCTACTCAAAGTTGCATGGTGATTGTCCATGGCTATGATATGATTCATTTGCATTTGACCATGAGATTCTGTATATGGCTGCTTTCCATGTACCTCATATCCTTCACTACATTGCCCATATGCCTTTGATCCATATTCACTAGCATAATGCTACTCATGTACATGACTAGGTCCATACGCACTAGCCTAATGTTGTCCATGTCCTTATGATCATGTGCATGTTGCTAGTCATGGCCCTTTTCATGGTGATACTATTGCTCATAGCAATGTTGATCATAAGGTTGATGTCCATGCCATGTATATGCTTCATGATCTTCATGATGATAAGCATGTTGCATGATTGCATGGTAATCTTGTTGTTCTTGCATAACTATTCCAAATGCATAAAAATATGATGGCATTTTCCTCACTCTACCAAAGTTTCCAAAGAGCATATAATTAGTGCTTATTTCTCTTGATCATAGCTCCAAGTCTAGTGTGTCTTGCTTGTCATTGTAGACCTTTCTAGAAAATCTACTTCGTTCGGGATAATGCTCGAATACGGTTGATGTCTAGTTCTATTTACTTATGTTGGCTTCCTTATTTATTAATGATATCTACTTCAAGTTATTTAATTAGGAATGATCATGATGATAGTAAACATCATGATACTTTTTGGGACAACAATTGCACATTAATGAATATAATATGTATTTTTTGTGTCTGCATGTCAAACCTGAATGTTAAATGCCTAAAAGGGTTATGAATTCATTTAGAAAGTTGTTTGCAACAACATGGTAATTTCAGGCAGTTTGATGTTTTTATGTGTTCTTGTTGTGGACTTAAGAGGCCGTAACACTTCGGTGATCCTCCTAGTTTCATGGGCAACATTCTCATGATTTAGGCATCATGCATGGAAATAAGAAATTTGCAAGACAGTGCAATATTGCGATGGTTTTAGTCAATATCCTGAAGATCTCCATTATTCAGGAGTTCTCAATGATATGGGTTCAAAGCAGTCTAGTTCCAGTTGAAAATTTTGATCTATAATAGCCAGTAGTTTCAAGGGTTCATTTTGAGAGTTTCAAGATGTAGCCCTCATTTCAAGTCTTTAGGTTTCTTTTTAAAGTTGAAATGTGAATGGAGAAAGATACAATAGTAGCAAAAGAGGGTGCAATCTATTGAGAGGAAACTTGAGACGATGAGAGAAAATAGAGATTCAAGCAGTTTTAGGGTAGATATGCATTCAAGCAGATTCTTGCAATTCAGACAGTTTCTTGCAATTCAGATAGTTTCTTGCAGTTCGGGAAAATTCGTGTAATTCAAGTAGATTCATGTTATTCAAATGTTCAGGACATGATGGAAAAGAATACAGGAGGAACAATGGAAGCTGCCTAAAGAAATGTAGATAGAGGAGCAACAAAAACCACAAGACCTGCCAAAGCGATTCGCAAGTTTCAAAAAGGGAGATATGGTGGTGATCTTGCTGGGAGCCAAACGATAGGGGTAAGCAAGCAAACCAATCGAGGGACTTGCCAAGGTCAAAGAGGTCAATTTAGCTAGGGAAGGGGAGACCCCACGACCTGTCTTTATAGCCGATGACTTGACTGAGCAAGATGATGTAAGTCTCGTTACTCTCTTGTGAGAGTATATATACGTCTTTGCTCAGTCCCTAGAAGAGCTCAAAGGGGTAGACCCGAGTGTGGTGACTTACAACATATCCATGATACCTGCCGCAACATCGGTCAAGCAACGACTATATCCCATGAATCCAAATCACACCCATGCCATCAAGAAAGAAATGAACAAGCTAATGAGAGCAGGATTTATCTACGAAATTGAACACACAGACTAGGTTTCCCACATAGTCATAGAAGAAGAAGAAGAAGAGGAGGAGGAGGAGAGAGAGAGAGAGAGAGAGGGAGAGAAAGAGAGAGAGAGAGAGAGAAGAAGAAGAAGAAGAAGAAGAAGAAGAAGAAGAAGAGAGGTGAGAAGGGAGAGAGACAAAGAAGAAGAAGAAGAATAATAATAATAATAAGAGAGAGAGAGAGAGAGAGAGAGAGAGAGAGAGAGAGAGAGAGAGAGACTCTTTGAAGAATCTCCTTCTCTTCCCCTCCCTGGAGGGTGGTGGCCACACGTACATATCTTTACCCCCTAAATTATCCTCCACTGCAGCTTAATTCTCTCCCCAACTTGGCCCCCGCTATTGGAGTACAAGGCGTGGAAGTCTTGTGCAATTCACGTCTAAGTGAGACTAAGATCGAGAATGGTCCCCAAGCAAAAAATGTCACATGTGAATGGCAACCCCACGATGAGAAACGAAGCCTCGGCAACAAGGACATCACTGCCAATTCAACTGCGGTACCGGTCGTAAGTAATGTATTTCCAAATTAATAGATGCTTGCTGTGATTTCTGCATGAGATGCATTAGACTCGTATTATGCCGCACTAGAATATGTCATTGAAAAGGATGAATTCCATCTCAAATATTCGAAGATGAAGTTTGCAAAGTGCTTGTATCAAGGGAAGTTAATTGCACCTAGTTGCTATGTGACAAATCCATGCACAACATAAGCAACATATAAGATTCTAAAGTATTAAGCATCGATAAGACTTCGATTAATATTTACCTAGGACAATATTGTTTAAGGTTCATAGATGCACATAGACGGTACATGCATGGGAGAGATTATGTGAAACTTACATCAATGATACATGTTTCCTTGCCTTATGAGAAAGGAAGATAAAATGTTGCATAGTAGGGAAAGGTTAAAAGACAAACATCACTTAGAGAAGATACATAAAAGCTCTTTCCAGAGTGATTATCTTGCATGGAAATGATAGGACTTACATCTTGTATAGTGTTTGAAACCTTAGCATATGCATTAGCTAAGTGTTAAGTAAAAATTTTCATGGTATTGCCCCTTGATCCCAAGGGGGAGAGCAAATATGCGATGGAAGGGTTATCGCGACTATTCTTGCAATGTTTGAAAAAGAGTACCATTGTTTTTTTGATTGATTGAATAACACCCTAAATGCTTTTACATTCAACTAATTGTTGGATTGTGGTTTGGATGAATATTCCAAGTGCTTGTGATTGATGGTAAATGCATGGCAGAGGTCCGTGATGCCAAGTTGCCATGGGAATAAATACATGTTTTCTGAAATATGATATTAGGGTTGAATGCCTTGTTTGTGCTTGATTCCTAAATGAATTAATTAAGGAAAGGATATCTTTCATGGGTGGATCATCTCCAAGATCACACCGTGGATTAACTCGAGAAGGGCACTGCTCAATTCATGGGCTGAAGGTGGAGTGGTGAAAAGGCCATCCGTAGAAATTGTCTTTCACTCCTAGGCCGCTTGGGGTCAGGTGGAGCTTTGGACACCCCTTGGTTAGTCTAGAATGGATTTGTAGACCGCCGCGAGCCCAACGTCTATGGCGTTGGAAGATCCTATTCTAGATAAAGGATGGAAATTTTGGTGCCATGTAATTTGAACCGGATACTTCTGTAGGGCAGAAGGGAAATATAATTTCTCCTGTATGGGCAGGAGACAAAGACTAACTTGAAGATAAGTTAAGGAACTTGTTTATTAAAAGGATTGTTTGCCCTATTTTTGTGTCGGTGCTTTAAGTTACACAAATGAACCATGTTCCCTAAAAGGCTCAATTAAGGAATCTGATTTTAAATGTCACACATAATTGTGGTAGAACCTAATTATTAGAAAAATAAAGCTACCAAGGGAAGCGGGTGAGCAGAATCCTCGACCGGTCTAGGGTGGTTTCAAAAAACTCAGACGTTTCTGATAAGGTTTCACCAACGTCCGATTGACCCTTAGGAATTGTTAGGTTAGAACCCCCAATTCATGCCATTTTAGGGGACCGGAATGGGACTATGCCCTATGGGTAGAGAGGTTGAGCAGTGCATCCCTCTCGTTTTTCATTCTCTTTGAACCAAGTGTGGCATGGATTTGCTTTGGCTTGGGTATCTCTGTGTAAAGTAGGATGTCCAAGAATGTTGTCAAGAGACATTGACCACTAGGAACCCAAATTCAGGTCTATCCTAGTGGGTCGACCGTGATCGTTCCGTTGCGTGGTAAACTCAAGAAACCCTAGGCAACAAACCTTGTGACATTCCATGGGAGTGACAGGAAATGTCGCTTATACTCGTCTCTTGATGGACCGCTAAAAACGTGCCTAGATATGCACATTATATTTTCTTGGTTATTGTGATTTTACCCTTCTCAAAGCATGCTCATTTTTACTCCTTGGATTCACTTGCACAGATGATGTGGATGGGGCCTTATGTGTATGTACATAATAATGTGATTTGACTCATGTGCCTTGTGCCTATATATATAGGAGGGGTGCAAGGGAGTTGTGTACTAGTGCATCGTACGTAAAATGTCCTAAGGAACATGTGTCATTTTCAAGTGTAAATGTGAATGTACAAAGGTGATGGATGAATGGTGCACAAGCATGCAATGTTGGGGCGAATTTTGTGTACGAGGGCAACATAGGGTACTAGTGGTTGATTATGCACTAACATAGGAAATTGTGGATGAAGTTTAGTCTCTTAAGGTGGTGGCATTGCAAGGTGCAAAAGACACACATGCAAATCGTGCACTGGCATGCTAATGTGTATTGTGATGCTCGTAGATGCACTAGAATGAGCTATGCATATATGGCTATATTAGTGTGCTTAAAGGGTTTGGGTTATGCAAGGGTTACTTCAAGGTATAAGATGGAAAAAAACTATGAGCAAGGGACTGTGTGGAGTGCAGTTGAGATACACACATATTTGTGTGCTAGGTGAGTGGACTAGGTTTTTGCACAAGGTTATGTGCACAAGGGTAGGCTAGTGTAGCCTAAGCATCGCATTACAAGTGAGTATGGTGCAGCTAGAATGCTTTAGTCCTCAAGGCTCAAATGCATACATGTGAGTTCATACACAAAAGTAAGGTGTAAAAATACACAGGTATGTTAAGTAGTCATGTGCACCTATGCATGTGTGCTTGTGCATGCTTACTAAGATCACTAAGTGTTTCCTAGCATGAAAAGAGGGTGCAATACAACACTAGTGTATATGATAGTGAGTTATTCTCTATGAATGCGAATCCTAAAATGCAATGGATAAGGAGCAGCCTTAGTGCCCGTGTGCACTAAAGTAGGATAACTTTATTCAGGTTTACAATATTGCTCGTGCACATGTGTAAGAAGGGCAGCATCTCATAAGCATGAGATACATGGAATGCTAGAAACTATAGCCTTTATTATCACATATATGAAGATAATGTCAAAAAAACCATGAATACATGAAAATAGAAGCCATAGCCTTGCTAAGAGTCAATGATGAGCTATAGCATGAAACACACCTCATCTTAAGGTGGGGCGAGAAAGTCACCTATATACCATGGTGGGAAATGTACACACCCATGTCATGGTGGAAGTAACCATGAAGGTCCTTGGACGAGTGTTATTCCAAGGACGACAAAATCATAAGAAGATACCTACATTTGGCTGATTAGCCTTATTCATAGCAAACTTAGCTTCTCATATCCTGGGCTAAAATAGACTAAAATTATTTGCATTACAAACAAGCCCTTCTTTAAAAAGCTTTATTCTCAAAGCTAAGAATATGGGAAAATATAAGGGATTGGACTTGGATTTCAAAGATCCATGTGCTAAAGAAGATTTCATATCCAATGAAGCTCAAGTGAGATCACTGCAGTGAATTTCCTACATATTATCTCATAATATGGGGAAAAAAAAACATAACTCGCAGTAGACATCTCCTTTATTGAGCAAATGAGATGTCATATTGAAGTAGATACTGAAGGCCATCATGTTCAAGGATGAAACCTTAACTTTGATTATGATAAGTCATTTTATTTAATGATACTATTTGTAATATAGCAAGCTGTATTATGCAAGATAGCCATGTTTTCCAAACATTCTTCCTCTCAAGAACATGAAGAAACAATGACTAAGTAGCACCAAATATCGAGCATGGAAGGATTTGTTGCAAGCTTATTTTCCTAGAACAAAGCCACTTGAATTGAATGGAATACCAATATTATAGCCATCAAGCATAGAAAAATTGTCATCAAGTAGAAGTATCAAGCCACTAGGATCAAGGTATAATGCATCATCCCCATAATCATTTCCAAAATCCCCCAAATCATAAAGAAACATAGTGTCATCATTATGCCTATCATCCATGTCATATACATATGCATTCCAAGCATAATGTCCATAGACATCCTCATAAAGAAGCTCATATGCATCATCATCTAATGACCCAGTGTCTTCAAGACATTCAGTTGCAATACAATCCTCTTGAGTCACAGGGAAACGATGTAACTCTTGGGCTTGTTCTTATTCTAGATCATCGTCATTCATTTGTGTCTCAGTGTCTACTTGAAACTCTTGATGCTCTTGTACTCTATCAACTTCTTGTCCATCTTCATCATCCATATCATCTTTAGCTTCTTAATTTCTTCATATACATCTTCATGTTAACCAAGTTTCTCTTCTTCCTCTTTCTTTTCCATAGCTCTTGCAATCAAAGTATTCGCCTTTGTAGTAGGTGATGCCATGATAGCATGCTTCCCATTTTCTTTATTATGGTAATATCCCAAAGAATTAGCATGAGGCTCCCTTACATAGGGCTATACATAGGTGATGTCATGATAGCATGCTTCCCGTTTTCTTTATGATGGTAATACCCCAAAGAATTAGCATGAGGCTCCCTTACATAGGGCTATACATAGGAATCATAAGAGCTACCATTCAATTCCGTTATATAGGGCTACCCATAGGAGTCTTGAAGATGACCGTACATTGCATAGGGATATGCAAAATGATGCTACCCATTAGCATCATGATAATGACCATGATTATGTGGGGATTATATCCATAATCTTGGCCCATAACTTGTCCCATAGAGTTTGGAGAATCACTATGATTATGATGCTAAAGATTACCATAATGATGTGGCTGACCAACATGTGACTGCCTTTGCCCATGCAAATGTGGAACTCGTGTTTGGCTCATCATGTTCTCAAATAGCCTCTTTTTGTTTTCATCATACCTAGCGTGCATTTCATCCCAGTGTGTTTGATATTTGGATTGCATAAATGATACTTTATGGTCCTTACATGCATGATGATGTCTAGGACAATAGGCATCATGCACATTTGCATTTTGTCCATATGCATAAGGTTGATGCTACTCAAAGTTGCATGGTGATTGTCCATGGCTATGATATGATTCATTTGCATTTGACCATGAGATTCTGTATATGGCTGCTTTCCATGTACCTCATATCCTTCACTACATTGCCCATATGCCTTTGATCCATATTCACTAGCATAATGCTACTCATGTACATGACTAGGTCCATACGCACTAGCCTAATGTTGTCCATGTCCTTATGATCATGTGCATGTTGCTAGTCATGGCCCTTTTCATGGTGATACTATTGCTCATAGCAATGTTGATCATAAGGTTGATGTCCATGCCATGTATATGCTTCATGATCTTCATGATGATAAGCATGTTGCATGATTGCATGGTAATCTTGTTGTTCTTGCATAACTATTCCAAATGCATAAAAATATGATGGCATTTTCCTCACTCTACCAAAGTTTCCAAAGAGCATATAATTAGTGCTTATTTCTCTTGATCATAGCTCCAAGTCTAGTGTGTCTTGCTTGTCATTGTAGACCTTTCTAGAAAATCTACTTCGTTCGGGATAATGCTCGAATACGGTTGATGTCTAGTTCTATTTACTTATGTTGGCTTCCTTATTTATTAATGATATCTACTTCAAGTTATTTAATTAGGAATGATCATGATGATAGTAAACATCATGATACTTTTTGGGACAACAATTGCACATTAATGAATATAATATGTATTTTTTGTGTCTGCATGTCAAACCTGAATGTTAAATGCCTAAAAGGGTTATGAATTCATTTAGAAAGTTGTTTGCAACAACATGGTAATTTCAGGCAGTTTGATGTTTTTATGTGTTCTTGTTGTGGACTTAAGAGGCCGTAACACTTCGGTGATCCTCCTAGTTTCATGGGCAACATTCTCATGATTTAGGCATCATGCATGGAAATAAGAAATTTGCAAGACAGTGCAATATTGCGATGGTTTTAGTCAATATCCTGAAGATCTCCATTATTCAGGAGTTCTCAATGATATGGGTTCAAAGCAGTCTAGTTCCAGTTGAAAATTTTGATCTATAATAGCCAGTAGTTTCAAGGGTTCATTTTGAGAGTTTCAAGATGTAGCCCTCATTTCAAGTCTTTAGGTTTCTTTTTAAAGTTGAAATGTGAATGGAGAAAGATACAATAGTAGCAAAAGAGGGTGCAATCTATTGAGAGGAAACTTGAGACGATGAGAGAAAATAGAGATTCAAGCAGTTTTAGGGTAGATATGCATTCAAGCAGATTCTTGCAATTCAGACAGTTTCTTGCAATTCAGATAGTTTCTTGCAGTTCGGGAAAATTCGTGTAATTCAAGTAGATTCATGTTATTCAAATGTTCAGGACATGATGGAAAAGAATACAGGAGGAACAATGGAAGCTGCCTAAAGAAATGTAGATAGAGGAGCAACAAAAACCACAAGACCTGCCAAAGCGATTCGCAAGGTTCAAAAAGGGAGATATGGTGGTGATCTTGCTGGGAGCCAAACGATAGGGGTAAGCAAGCAAACCAATCGAGGGACTTGCCAAGGTCAAAGAGGTCAATTTAGCTAGGGAAGGGGAGACCCCACGACCTGTCTTTATAGCCGATGACTTGACTGAGCAAGATGATGTAAGTCTCGTTACTCTCTTGTGAGAGTATATATACGTCTTTGCTCAGTCCCTAGAAGAGCTCAAAGGGGTAGACCCGAGTGTGGTGACTTACAACATATCCATGATACCTGCCGCAACATCGGTCAAGCAACGACTATATCCCATGAATCCAAATCACACCCATGCCATCAAGAAAGAAATGAACAAGCTAATGAGAGCAGGATTTATCTACGAAATTGAACACACAGACTAGGTTTCCCACATAGTCATAGAAGAAGAAGAAGAAGAGGAGGAGGAGGAGAGAGAGAGAGAGAGAGGGAGAGAAAGAGAGAGAGAGAGAGAAGAAGAAGAAGAAGAGAGGTGAGAAGGGAGAGAGACAAAGAAGAAGAATAATAATAATAATAATAATAAGAGAGAGAGAGAGAGAGAGAGAGAGAGAGAGAGAGAGAGACTCTTTGAAGAATCTCCTTCTCTTCCCCTCCCTGGAGGGTGGTGGCCACACGTACATATCTTTACCCCCTAAATTATCCTCCACTGCAGCTTAATTCTCTCCCCAACTTGGCCCCCGCTATTGGAGTACAAGGCGTGGAAGTCTTGTGCAATTCACGTCTAAGTGAGACTAAGATCGAGAATGGTCCCCAAGCAAAAAATGTCACATGTGAATGGCAACCCCACGATGAGAAACGAAGCCTCGGCAACAAGGACATCACTGCCAATTCAACTGCGGTACCGGTCGTAAGTAATGTATTTCCAAATTAATAGATGCTTGCTGTGATTTCTGCATGAGATGCATTAGACTCGTATTATGCCGCACTAGAATATGTCATTGAAAAGGATGAATTCCATCTCAAATATTCGAAGATGAAGTTTGCAAAGTGCTTGTATCAAGGGAAGTTAATTGCACCTAGTTGCTATGTGACAAATCCATGCACAACATAAGCAACATATAAGATTCTAAAGTATTAAGCATCGATAAGACTTCGATTAATATTTACCTAGGACAATATTGTTTAAGGTTCATAGATGCACATAGACGGTACATGCATGGGAGAGATTATGTGAAACTTACATCAATGATACATGTTTCCTTGCCTTATGAGAAAGGAAGATAAAATGTTGCATAGTAGGGAAAGGTTAAAAGACAAACATCACTTAGAGAAGATACATAAAAGCTCTTTCCAGAGTGATTATCTTGCATGGAAATGATAGGACTTACATCTTGTATAGTGTTTGAAACCTTAGCATATGCATTAGCTAAGTGTTAAGTAAAAATTTTCATGGTATTGCCCCTTGATCCCAAGGGGGAGAGCAAATATGCGATGGAAGGGTTATCGCGACTATTCTTGCAATGTTTGAAAAAGAGTACCATTGTTTTTTTGATTGATTGAATAACACCCTAAATGCTTTTACATTCAACTAATTGTTGGATTGTGGTTTGGATGAATATTCCAAGTGCTTGTGATTGATGGTAAATGCATGGCAGAGGTCCGTGATGCCAAGTTGCCATGGGAATAAATACATGTTTTCTGAAATATGATATTAGGGTTGAATGCCTTGTTTGTGCTTGATTCCTAAATGAATTAATTAAGGAAAGGATATCTTTCATGGGTGGATCATCTCCAAGATCACACCGTGGATTAACTCGAGAAGGGCACTGCTCAATTCATGGGCTGAAGGTGGAGTGGTGAAAAGGCCATCCGTAGAAATTGTCTTTCACTCCTAGGCCGCTTGGGGTCAGGTGGAGCTTTGGACACCCCTTGGTTAGTCTAGAATGGATTTGTAGACCGCCGCGAGCCCAACGTCTATGGCGTTGGAAGATCCTATTCTAGATAAAGGATGGAAATTTTGGTGCCATGTAATTTGCACCGGATACTTCTGTAGGGCAGAAGGGAAATATAATTTCTCCTGTATGGGCAGGAGACAAAGACTAACTTGAAGATAAGTTAAGGAACTTGTTTATTAAAAGGATTGTTTGCCCTATTTTTGTGTCGGTGCTTTAAGTTACACAAATGAACCATGTTCCCTAAAAGGCTCAATTAAGGAATCTGATTTTAAATGTCACACATAATTGTGGTAGAACCTAATTATTAGAAAAATAAAGCTACCAAGGGAAGCGGGTGAGCAGAATCCTCGACCGGTCTAGGGTGGTTTCAAAAAACTCAGACGTTTCTGATAAGGTTTCACCAACGTCCGATTGACCCTTAGGAATTGTTAGGTTAGAACCCCCAATTCATGCCATTTTAGGGGACCGGAATGGGACTATGCCCTATGGGTAGAGAGGTTGAGCAGTGCATCCCTCTCGTTTTTCATTCTCTTTGAACCAAGTGTGGCATGGATTTGCTTTGGCTTGGGTATCTCTGTGTAAAGTAGGATGTCCAAGAATGTTGTCAAGAGACATTGACCACTAGGAACCCAAATTCAGGTCTATCCTAGTGGGTCGACCGTGATCGTTCCGTTGCGTGGTAAACTCAAGAAACCCTAGGCAACAAACCTTGTGACATTCCATGGGAGTGACAGGAAATGTCGCTTATACTCGTCTCTTGATGGACCGCTAAAAACGTGCCTCGATATGCACATTATATTTTCTTGGTTATTGTGATTTTACCCTTCTCAAAGCATGCTCATTTTTACTCCTTGGATTCACTTGCACAGATGATGTGGATGG
This sequence comes from Lygodium microphyllum, assembly GCF_053477565.2. Lineage (NCBI taxonomy): Eukaryota > Viridiplantae > Streptophyta > Polypodiopsida > Schizaeales > Lygodiaceae > Lygodium > Lygodium microphyllum. The sequence continues at coordinate 9,808,704 of NC_141157.1, forward strand.
GGCCTTATGTGTATGTACATAATAATGTGATTTGACTCATGTGCCTTGTGCCTATATATATAGGAGGGGTGCAAGGGAGTTGTGTACTAGTGCATCGTACGTAAAATGTCCTAAGGAACATGTGTCATTTTCAAGTGTAAATGTGAATGTACAAAGGTGATGGATGAATGGTGCACAAGCATGCAATGTTGGGGCGAATTTTGTGTACGAGGGCAACATAGGGTACTAGTGGTTGATTATGCACTAACATAGGAAATTGTGGATGAAGTTTAGTCTCTTAAGGTGGTGGCATTGCAAGGTGCAAAAGACACACATGCAAATCGTGCACTGGCATGCTAATGTGTATTGTGATGCTCGTAGATGCACTAGAATGAGCTATGCATATATGGCTATATTAGTGTGCTTAAAGGGTTTGGGTTATGCAAGGGTTACTTCAAGGTATAAGATGGAAAAAAACTATGAGCAAGGGACTGTGTGGAGTGCAGTTGAGATACACACATATTTGTGTGCTAGGTGAGTGGACTAGGTTTTTGCACAAGGTTATGTGCACAAGGGTAGGCTAGTGTAGCCTAAGCATCGCATTACAAGTGAGTATGGTGCAGCTAGAATGCTTTAGTCCTCAAGGCTCAAATGCATACATGTGAGTTCATACACAAAAGTAAGGTGTAAAAATACACAGGTATGTTAAGTAGTCATGTGCACCTATGCATGTGTGCTTGTGCATGCTTACTAAGATCACTAAGTGTTTCCTAGCATGAAAAGAGGGTGCAATACAACACTAGTGTATATGATAGTGAGTTATTCTCTATGAATGCGAATCCTAAAATGCAATGGATAAGGAGCAGCCTTAGTGCCCGTGTGCACTAAAGTAGGATAACTTTATTCAGGTTTACAATATTGCTCGTGCACATGTGTAAGAAGGGCAGCATCTCATAAGCATGAGATACATGGAATGCTAGAAACTATAGCCTTTATTATCACATATATGAAGATAATGTCAAAAAAACCATGAATACATGAAAATAGAAGCCATAGCCTTGCTAAGAGTCAATGATGAGCTATAGCATGAAACACACCTCATCTTAAGGTGGGGCGAGAAAGTCACCTATATACCATGGTGGGAAATGTACACACCCATGTCATGGTGGAAGTAACCATGAAGGTCCTTGGACGAGTGTTATTCCAAGGACGACAAAATCATAAGAAGATACCTACATTTGGCTGATTAGCCTTATTCATAGCAAACTTAGCTTCTCATATCCTGGGCTAAAATAGACTAAAATTATTTGCATTACAAACAAGCCCTTCTTTAAAAAGCTTTATTCTCAAAGCTAAGAATATGGGAAAATATAAGGGATTGGACTTGGATTTCAAAGATCCATGTGCTAAAGAAGATTTCATATCCAATGAAGCTCAAGTGAGATCACTGCAGTGAATTTCCTACATATTATCTCATAATATGGGGAAAAAAAAACATAACTCGCAGTAGACATCTCCTTTATTGAGCAAATGAGATGTCATATTGAAGTAGATACTGAAGGCCATCATGTTCAAGGATGAAACCTTAACTTTGATTATGATAAGTCATTTTATTTAATGATACTATTTGTAATATAGCAAGCTGTATTATGCAAGATAGCCATGTTTTCCAAACATTCTTCCTCTCAAGAACATGAAGAAACAATGACTAAGTAGCACCAAATATCGAGCATGGAAGGATTTGTTGCAAGCTTATTTTCCTAGAACAAAGCCACTTGAATTGAATGGAATACCAATATTATAGCCATCAAGCATAGAAAAATTGTCATCAAGTAGAAGTATCAAGCCACTAGGATCAAGGTATAATGCATCATCCCCATAATCATTTCCAAAATCCCCCAAATCATAAAGAAACATAGTGTCATCATTATGCCTATCATCCATGTCATATACATATGCATTCCAAGCATAATGTCCATAGACATCCTCATAAAGAAGCTCATATGCATCATCATCTAATGACCCAGTGTCTTCAAGACATTCAGTTGCAATACAATCCTCTTGAGTCACAGGGAAACGATGTAACTCTTGGGCTTGTTCTTATTCTAGATCATCGTCATTCATTTGTGTCTCAGTGTCTACTTGAAACTCTTGATGCTCTTGTACTCTATCAACTTCTTGTCCATCTTCATCATCCATATCATCTTTAGCTTCTTAATTTCTTCATATACATCTTCATGTTAACCAAGTTTCTCTTCTTCCTCTTTCTTTTCCATAGCTCTTGCAATCAAAGTATTCGCCTTTGTAGTAGGTGATGCCATGATAGCATGCTTCCCATTTTCTTTATTATGGTAATATCCCAAAGAATTAGCATGAGGCTCCCTTACATAGGGCTATACATAGGTGATGTCATGATAGCATGCTTCCCGTTTTCTTTATGATGGTAATACCCCAAAGAATTAGCATGAGGCTCCCTTACATAGGGCTATACATAGGAATCATAAGAGCTACCATTCAATTCCGTTATATAGGGCTACCCATAGGAGTCTTGAAGATGACCGTACATTGCATAGGGATATGCAAAATGATGCTACCCATTAGCATCATGATAATGACCATGATTATGTGGGGATTATATCCATAATCTTGGCCCATAACTTGTCCCATAGAGTTTGGAGAATCACTATGATTATGATGCTAAAGATTACCATAATGATGTGGCTGACCAACATGTGACTGCCTTTGCCCATGCAAATGTGGAACTCGTGTTTGGCTCATCATGTTCTCAAATAGCCTCTTTTTGTTTTCATCATACCTAGCGTGCATTTCATCCCAGTGTGTTTGATATTTGGATTGCATAAATGATACTTTATGGTCCTTACATGCATGATGATGTCTAGGACAATAGGCATCATGCACATTTGCATTTTGTCCATATGCATAAGGTTGATGCTACTCAAAGTTGCATGGTGATTGTCCATGGCTATGATATGATTCATTTGCATTTGACCATGAGATTCTGTATATGGCTGCTTTCCATGTACCTCATATCCTTCACTACATTGCCCATATGCCTTTGATCCATATTCACTAGCATAATGCTACTCATGTACATGACTAGGTCCATACGCACTAGCCTAATGTTGTCCATGTCCTTATGATCATGTGCATGTTGCTAGTCATGGCCCTTTTCATGGTGATACTATTGCTCATAGCAATGTTGATCATAAGGTTGATGTCCATGCCATGTATATGCTTCATGATCTTCATGATGATAAGCATGTTGCATGATTGCATGGTAATCTTGTTGTTCTTGCATAACTATTCCAAATGCATAAAAATATGATGGCATTTTCCTCACTCTACCAAAGTTTCCAAAGAGCATATAATTAGTGCTTATTTCTCTTGATCATAGCTCCAAGTCTAGTGTGTCTTGCTTGTCATTGTAGACCTTTCTAGAAAATCTACTTCGTTCGGGATAATGCTCGAATACGGTTGATGTCTAGTTCTATTTACTTATGTTGGCTTCCTTATTTATTAATGATATCTACTTCAAGTTATTTAATTAGGAATGATCATGATGATAGTAAACATCATGATACTTTTTGGGACAACAATTGCACATTAATGAATATAATACGTATTTTTTGTGTCTGCATGTCAAACCTGAATGTTAAATGCCTAAAAGGGTTATGAATTCATTTAGAAAGTTGTTTGCAACAACATGGTAATTTCAGGCAGTTTGATGTTTTTATGTGTTCTTGTTGTGGACTTAAGAGGCCGTAACACTTCGGTGATCCTCCTAGTTTCATGGGCAACATTCTCATGATTTAGGCATCATGCATGGAAATAAGAAATTTGCAAGACAGTGCAATATTGCGATGGTTTTAGTCAATATCCTGAAGATCTCCATTATTCAGGAGTTCTCAATGATATGGGTTCAAAGCAGTCTAGTTCCAGTTGAAAATTTTGATCTATAATAGCCAGTAGTTTCAAGGGTTCATTTTGAGAGTTTCAAGATGTAGCCCTCATTTCAAGTCTTTAGGTTTCTTTTTAAAGTTGAAATGTGAATGGAGAAAGATACAATAGTAGCAAAAGAGGGTGCAATCTATTGAGAGGAAACTTGAGACGATGAGAGAAAATAGAGATTCAAGCAGTTTTAGGGTAGATATGCATTCAAGCAGATTCTTGCAATTCAGACAGTTTCTTGCAATTCAGATAGTTTCTTGCAGTTCGGGAAAATTCGTGTAATTCAAGTAGATTCATGTTATTCAAATGTTCAGGACATGATGGAAAAGAATACAGGAGGAACAATGGAAGCTGCCTAAAGAAATGTAGATAGAGGAGCAACAAAAACCACAAGACCTGCCAAAGCGATTCGCAAGGTTCAAAAAGGGAGATATGGTGGTGATCTTGCTGGGAGCCAAACGATAGGGGTAAGCAAGCAAACCAATCGAGGGACTTGCCAAGGTCAAAGAGGTCAATTTAGCTAGGGAAGGGGAGACCCCACGACCTGTCTTTATAGCCGATGACTTGACTGAGCAAGATGATGTAAGTCTCGTTACTCTCTTGTGAGAGTATATATACGTCTTTGCTCAGTCCCTAGAAGAGCTCAAAGGGGTAGACCCGAGTGTGGTGACTTACAACATATCCATGATACCTGCCGCAACATCGGTCAAGCAACGACTATATCCCATGAATCCAAATCACACCCATGCCATCAAGAAAGAAATGAACAAGCTAATGAGAGCAGGATTTATCTACGAAATTGAACACACAGACTAGGTTTCCCACATAGTCATAGAAGAAGAAGAAGAAGAGGAGGAGGAGGAGAGAGAGAGAGAGAGAGAGGGAGAGAAAGAGAGAGAGAGAGAGAGAAGAAGAAGAAGAAGAAGAAGAAGAAGAAGAAGAAGAGAGGTGAGAAGGGAGAGAGACAAAGAAGAAGAAGAAGAAGAATAATAATAATAAGAGAGAGAGAGAGAGAGAGAGAGAGAGAGAGAGAGAGAGAGAGAGACTCTTTGAAGAATCTCCTTCTCTTCCCCTCCCTGGAGGGTGGTGGCCACACGTACATATCTTTACCCCCTAAATTATCCTCCACTGCAGCTTAATTCTCTCCCCAACTTGGCCCCCGCTATTGGAGTACAAGGCGTGGAAGTCTTGTGCAATTCACGTCTAAGTGAGACTAAGATCGAGAATGGTCCCCAAGCAAAAAATGTCACATGTGAATGGCAACCCCACGATGAGAAACGAAGCCTCGGCAACAAGGACATCACTGCCAATTCAACTGCGGTACCGGTCGTAAGTAATGTATTTCCAAATTAATAGATGCTTGCTGTGATTTCTGCATGAGATGCATTAGACTCGTATTATGCCGCACTAGAATATGTCATTGAAAAGGATGAATTCCATCTCAAATATTCGAAGATGAAGTTTGCAAAGTGCTTGTATCAAGGGAAGTTAATTGCACCTAGTTGCTATGTGACAAATCCATGCACAACATAAGCAACATATAAGATTCTAAAGTATTAAGCATCGATAAGACTTCGATTAATATTTACCTAGGACAATATTGTTTAAGGTTCATAGATGCACATAGACGGTACATGCATGGGAGAGATTATGTGAAACTTACATCAATGATACATGTTTCCTTGCCTTATGAGAAAGGAAGATAAAATGTTGCATAGTAGGGAAAGGTTAAAAGACAAACATCACTTAGAGAAGATACATAAAAGCTCTTTCCAGAGTGATTATCTTGCATGGAAATGATAGGACTTACATCTTGTATAGTGTTTGAAACCTTAGCATATGCATTAGCTAAGTGTTAAGTAAAAATTTTCATGGTATTGCCCCTTGATCCCAAGGGGGAGAGCAAATATGCGATGGAAGGGTTATCGCGACTATTCTTGCAATGTTTGAAAAAGAGTACCATTGTTTTTTTGATTGATTGAATAACACCCTAAATGCTTTTACATTCAACTAATTGTTGGATTGTGGTTTGGATGAATATTCCAAGTGCTTGTGATTGATGGTAAATGCATGGCAGAGGTCCGTGATGCCAAGTTGCCATGGGAATAAATACATGTTTTCTGAAATATGATATTAGGGTTGAATGCCTTGTTTGTGCTTGATTCCTAAATGAATTAATTAAGGAAAGGATATCTTTCATGGGTGGATCATCTCCAAGATCACACCGTGGATTAACTCGAGAAGGGCACTGCTCAATTCATGGGCTGAAGGTGGAGTGGTGAAAAGGCCATCCGTAGAAATTGTCTTTCACTCCTAGGCCGCTTGGGGTCAGGTGGAGCTTTGGACACCCCTTGGTTAGTCTAGAATGGATTTGTAGACCGCCGCGAGCCCAACGTCTATGGCGTTGGAAGATCCTATTCTAGATAAAGGATGGAAATTTTGGTGCCATGTAATTTGAACCGGATACTTCTGTAGGGCAGAAGGGAAATATAATTTCTCCTGTATGGGCAGGAGACAAAGACTAACTTGAAGATAAGTTAAGGAACTTGTTTATTAAAAGGATTGTTTGCCCTATTTTTGTGTCGGTGCTTTAAGTTACACAAATGAACCATGTTCCCTAAAAGGCTCAATTAAGGAATCTGATTTTAAATGTCACACATAATTGTGGTAGAACCTAATTATTAGAAAAATAAAGCTACCAAGGGAAGCGGGTGAGCAGAATCCTCGACCGGTCTAGGGTGGTTTCAAAAAACTCAGACGTTTCTGATAAGGTTTCACCAACGTCCGATTGACCCTTAGGAATTGTTAGGTTAGAACCCCCAATTCATGCCATTTTAGGGGACCGGAATGGGACTATGCCCTATGGGTAGAGAGGTTGAGCAGTGCATCCCTCTCGTTTTTCATTCTCTTTGAACCAAGTGTGGCATGGATTTGCTTTGGCTTGGGTATCTCTGTGTAAAGTAGGATGTCCAAGAATGTTGTCAAGAGACATTGACCACTAGGAACCCAAATTCAGGTCTATCCTAGTGGGTCGACCGTGATCGTTCCGTTGCGTGGTAAACTCAAGAAACCCTAGGCAACAAACCTTGTGACATTCCATGGGAGTGACAGGAAATGTCGCTTATACTCGTCTCTTGATGGACCGCTAAAAACGTGCCTAGATATGCACATTATATTTTCTTGGTTATTGTGATTTTACCCTTCTCAAAGCATGCTCATTTTTACTCCTTGGATTCACTTGCACAGATGATGTGGATGGGGCCTTATGTGTATGTACATAATAATGTGATTTGACTCATGTGCCTTGTGCCTATATATATAGGAGGGGTGCAAGGGAGTTGTGTACTAGTGCATCGTACGTAAAATGTCCTAAGGAACATGTGTCATTTTCAAGTGTAAATGTGAATGTACAAAGGTGATGGATGAATGGTGCACAAGCATGCAATGTTGGGGCGAATTTTGTGTACGAGGGCAACATAGGGTACTAGTGGTTGATTATGCACTAACATAGGAAATTGTGGATGAAGTTTAGTCTCTTAAGGTGGTGGCATTGCAAGGTGCAAAAGACACACATGCAAATCGTGCACTGGCATGCTAATGTGTATTGTGATGCTCGTAGATGCACTAGAATGAGCTATGCATATATGGCTATATTAGTGTGCTTAAAGGGTTTGGGTTATGCAAGGGTTACTTCAAGGTATAAGATGGAAAAAAACTATGAGCAAGGGACTGTGTGGAGTGCAGTTGAGATACACACATATTTGTGTGCTAGGTGAGTGGACTAGGTTTTTGCACAAGGTTATGTGCACAAGGGTAGGCTAGTGTAGCCTAAGCATCGCATTACAAGTGAGTATGGTGCAGCTAGAATGCTTTAGTCCTCAAGGCTCAAATGCATACATGTGAGTTCATACACAAAAGTAAGGTGTAAAAATACACAGGTATGTTAAGTAGTCATGTGCACCTATGCATGTGTGCTTGTGCATGCTTACTAAGATCACTAAGTGTTTCCTAGCATGAAAAGAGGGTGCAATACAACACTAGTGTATATGATAGTGAGTTATTCTCTATGAATGCGAATCCTAAAATGCAATGGATAAGGAGCAGCCTTAGTGCCCGTGTGCACTAAAGTAGGATAACTTTATTCAGGTTTACAATATTGCTCGTGCACATGTGTAAGAAGGGCAGCATCTCATAAGCATGAGATACATGGAATGCTAGAAACTATAGCCTTTATTATCACATATATGAAGATAATGTCAAAAAAACCATGAATACATGAAAATAGAAGCCATAGCCTTGCTAAGAGTCAATGATGAGCTATAGCATGAAACACACCTCATCTTAAGGTGGGGCGAGAAAGTCACCTATATACCATGGTGGGAAATGTACACACCCATGTCATGGTGGAAGTAACCATGAAGGTCCTTGGACGAGTGTTATTCCAAGGACGACAAAATCATAAGAAGATACCTACATTTGGCTGATTAGCCTTATTCATAGCAAACTTAGCTTCTCATATCCTGGGCTAAAATAGACTAAAATTATTTGCATTACAAACAAGCCCTTCTTTAAAAAGCTTTATTCTCAAAGCTAAGAATATGGGAAAATATAAGGGATTGGACTTGGATTTCAAAGATCCATGTGCTAAAGAAGATTTCATATCCAATGAAGCTCAAGTGAGATCACTGCAGTGAATTTCCTACATATTATCTCATAATATGGGGAAAAAAAAACATAACTCGCAGTAGACATCTCCTTTATTGAGCAAATGAGATGTCATATTGAAGTAGATACTGAAGGCCATCATGTTCAAGGATGAAACCTTAACTTTGATTATGATAAGTCATTTTATTTAATGATACTATTTGTAATATAGCAAGCTGTATTATGCAAGATAGCCATGTTTTCCAAACATTCTTCCTCTCAAGAACATGAAGAAACAATGACTAAGTAGCACCAAATATCGAGCATGGAAGGATTTGTTGCAAGCTTATTTTCCTAGAACAAAGCCACTTGAATTGAATGGAATACCAATATTATAGCCATCAAGCATAGAAAAATTGTCATCAAGTAGAAGTATCAAGCCACTAGGATCAAGGTATAATGCATCATCCCCATAATCATTTCCAAAATCCCCCAAATCATAAAGAAACATAGTGTCATCATTATGCCTATCATCCATGTCATATACATATGCATTCCAAGCATAATGTCCATAGACATCCTCATAAAGAAGCTCATATGCATCATCATCTAATGACCCAGTGTCTTCAAGACATTCAGTTGCAATACAATCCTCTTGAGTCACAGGGAAACGATGTAACTCTTGGGCTTGTTCTTATTCTAGATCATCGTCATTCATTTGTGTCTCAGTGTCTACTTGAAACTCTTGATGCTCTTGTACTCTATCAACTTCTTGTCCATCTTCATCATCCATATCATCTTTAGCTTCTTAATTTCTTCATATACATCTTCATGTTAACCAAGTTTCTCTTCTTCCTCTTTCTTTTCCATAGCTCTTGCAATCAAAGTATTCGCCTTTGTAGTAGGTGATGCCATGATAGCATGCTTCCCATTTTCTTTATTATGGTAATATCCCAAAGAATTAGCATGAGGCTCCCTTACATAGGGCTATACATAGGTGATGTCATGATAGCATGCTTCCCGTTTTCTTTATGATGGTAATACCCCAAAGAATTAGCATGAGGCTCCCTTACATAGGGCTATACATAGGAATCATAAGAGCTACCATTCAATTCCGTTATATAGGGCTATCCATAGGAGTCTTGAAGATGACCGTACATTGCATAGGGATATGCAAAATGATGCTACCCATTAGCATCATGATAATGACCATGATTATGTGGGGATTATATCCATAATCTTGGCCCATAACTTGTCCCATAGAGTTTGGAGAATCACTATGATTATGATGCTAAAGATTACCATAATGATGTGGCTGACCAACATGTGACTGCCTTTGCCCATGCAAATGTGGAACTCGTGTTTGGCTCATCATGTTCTCAAATAGCCTCTTTTTGTTTTCATCATACCTAGCGTGCATTTCATCCCAGTGTGTTTGATATTTGGATTGCATAAATGATACTTTATGGTCCTTACATGCATGATGATGTCTAGGACAATAGGCATCATGCACATTTGCATTTTGTCCATATGCATAAGGTTGATGCTACTCAAAGTTGCATGGTGATTGTCCATGGCTATGATATGATTCATTTGCATTTGACCATGAGATTCTGTATATGGCTGCTTTCCATGTACCTCATATCCTTCACTACATTGCCCATATGCCTTTGATCCATATTCACTAGCATAATGCTACTCATGTACATGACTAGGTCCATACGCACTAGCCTAATGTTGTCCATGTCCTTATGATCATGTGCATGTTGCTAGTCATGGCCCTTTTCATGGTGATACTATTGCTCATAGCAATGTTGATCATAAGGTTGATGTCCATGCCATGTATATGCTTCATGATCTTCATGATGATAAGCATGTTGCATGATTGCATGGTAATCTTGTTGTTCTTGCATAACTATTCCAAATGCATAAAAATATGATGGCATTTTCCTCACTCTACCAAAGTTTCCAAAGAGCATATAATTAGTGCTTATTTCTCTTGATCATAGCTCCAAGTCTAGTGTGTCTTGCTTGTCATTGTAGACCTTTCTAGAAAATCTACTTCGTTCGGGATAATGCTCGAATACGGTTGATGTCTAGTTCTATTTACTTATGTTGGCTTCCTTATTTATTAATGATATCTACTTCAAGTTATTTAATTAGGAATGATCATGATGATAGTAAACATCATGATACTTTTTGGGACAACAATTGCACATTAATGAATATAATATGTATTTTTTGTGTCTGCATGTCAAACCTGAATGTTAAATGCCTAAAAGGGTTATGAATTCATTTAGAAAGTTGTTTGCAACAACATGGTAATTTCAGGCAGTTTGATGTTTTTATGTGTTCTTGTTGTGGACTTAAGAGGCCGTAACACTTCGGTGATCCTCCTAGTTTCATGGGCAACATTCTCATGATTTAGGCATCATGCATGGAAATAAGAAATTTGCAAGACAGTGCAATATTGCGATGGTTTTAGTCAATATCCTGAAGATCTCCATTATTCAGGAGTTCTCAATGATATGGGTTCAAAGCAGTCTAGTTCCAGTTGAAAATTTTGATCTATAATAGCCAGTAGTTTCAAGGGTTCATTTTGAGAGTTTCAAGATGTAGCCCTCATTTCAAGTCTTTAGGTTTCTTTTTAAAGTTGAAATGTGAATGGAGAAAGATACAATAGTAGCAAAAGAGGGTGCAATCTATTGAGAGGAAACTTGAGACGATGAGAGAAAATAGAGATTCAAGCAGTTTTAGGGTAGATATGCATTCAAGCAGATTCTTGCAATTCAGACAGTTTCTTGCAATTCAGATAGTTTCTTGCAGTTCGGGAAAATTCGTGTAATTCAAGTAGATTCATGTTATTCAAATGTTCAGGACATGATGGAAAAGAATACAGGAGGAACAATGGAAGCTGCCTAAAGAAATGTAGATAGAGGAGCAACAAAAACCACAAGACCTGCCAAAGCGATTCGCAAGGTTCAAAAAGGGAGATATGGTGGTGATCTTGCTGGGAGCCAAACGATAGGGGTAAGCAAGCAAACCAATCGAGGGACTTGCCAAGGTCAAAGAGGTCAATTTAGCTAGGGAAGGGGAGACCCCACGACCTGTCTTTATAGCCGATGACTTGACTGAGCAAGATGATGTAAGTCTCGTTACTCTCTTGTGAGAGTATATATACGTCTTTGCTCAGTCCCTAGAAGAGCTCAAAGGGGTAGACCCGAGTGTGGTGACTTACAACATATCCATGATACCTGCCGCAACATCGGTCAAGCAACGACTATATCCCATGAATCCAAATCACACCCATGCCATCAAGAAAGAAATGAACAAGCTAATGAGAGCAGGATTTATCTACGAAATTGAACACACAGACTAGGTTTCCCACATAGTCATAGAAGAAGAAGAAGAGGAGGAGGAGGAGGAGAGAGAGAGAGAGAGAGGGAGAGAAAGAGAGAGAGAGAGAGAAGAAGAAGAAGAAGAGAGGTGAGAAGGGAGAGAGACAAAGAAGAAGAAGAAGAAGAATAATAATAATAAGAGAGAGAGAGAGAGAGAGAGAGAGAGAGAGAGAGAGAGAGAGAGAGACTCTTTGAAGAATCTCCTTCTCTTCCCCTCCCTGGAGGGTGGTGGCCACACGTACATATCTTTACCCCCCTAAATTATCCTCCACTGCAGCTTAATTCTCTCCCCAACTTGGCCCCCGCTATTGGAGTACAAGGCGTGGAAGTCTTGTGCAATTCACGTCTAAGTGAGACTAAGATCGAGAATGGTCCCCAAGCAAAAAATGTCACATGTGAATGGCAACCCCACGATGAGAAACGAAGCCTCGGCAACAAGGACATCACTGCCAATTCAACTGCGGTACCGGTCGTAAGTAATGTATTTCCAAATTAATAGATGCTTGCTGTGATTTCTGCATGAGATGCATTAGACTCGTATTATGCCGCACTAGAATATGTCATTGAAAAGGATGAATTCCATCTCAAATATTCGAAGATGAAGTTTGCAAAGTGCTTGTATCAAGGGAAGTTAATTGCACCTAGTTGCTATGTGACAAATCCATGCACAACATAAGCAACATATAAGATTCTAAAGTATTAAGCATCGATAAGACTTCGATTAATATTTACCTAGGACAATATTGTTTAAGGTTCATAGATGCACATAGACGGTACATGCATGGGAGAGATTATGTGAAACTTACATCAATGATACATGTTTCCTTGCCTTATGAGAAAGGAAGATAAAATGTTGCATAGTAGGGAAAGGTTAAAAGACAAACATCACTTAGAGAAGATACATAAAAGCTCTTTCCAGAGTGATTATCTTGCATGGAAATGATAGGACTTACATCTTGTATAGTGTTTGAAACCTTAGCATATGCATTAGCTAAGTGTTAAGTAAAAATTTTCATGGTATTGCCCCTTGATCCCAAGGGGGAGAGCAAATATGCGATGGAAGGGTTATCGCGACTATTCTTGCAATGTTTGAAAAAGAGTACCATTGTTTTTTTGATTGATTGAATAACACCCTAAATGCTTTTACATTCAACTAATTGTTGGATTGTGGTTTGGATGAATATTCCAAGTGCTTGTGATTGATGGTAAATGCATGGCAGAGGTCCGTGATGCCAAGTTGCCATGGGAATAAATACATGTTTTCTGAAATATGATATTAGGGTTGAATGCCTTGTTTGTGCTTGATTCCTAAATGAATTAATTAAGGAAAGGATATCTTTCATGGGTGGATCATCTCCAAGATCACACCGTGGATTAACTCGAGAAGGGCACTGCTCAATTCATGGGCTGAAGGTGGAGTGGTGAAAAGGCCATCCGTAGAAATTGTCTTTCACTCCTAGGCCGCTTGGGGTCAGGTGGAGCTTTGGACACCCCTTGGTTAGTCTAGAATGGATTTGTAGACCGCCGCGAGCCCAACGTCTATGGCGTTGGAAGATCCTATTCTAGATAAAGGATGGAAATTTTGGTGCCATGTAATTTGAACCGGATACTTCTGTAGGGCAGAAGGGAAATATAATTTCTCCTGTATGGGCAGGAGACAAAGACTAACTTGAAGATAAGTTAAGGAACTTGTTTATTAAAAGGATTGTTTGCCCTATTTTTGTGTCGGTGCTTTAAGTTACACAAATGAACCATGTTCCCTAAAAGGCTCAATTAAGGAATCTGATTTTAAATGTCACACATAATTGTGGTAGAACCTAATTATTAGAAAAATAAAGCTACCAAGGGAAGCGGGTGAGCAGAATCCTCGACCGGTCTAGGGTGGTTTCAAAAAACTCAGACGTTTCTGATAAGGTTTCACCAACGTCCGATTGACCCTTAGGAATTGTTAGGTTAGAACCCCCAATTCATGCCATTTTAGGGGACCGGAATGGGACTATGCCCTATGGGTAGAGAGGTTGAGCAGTGCATCCCTCTCGTTTTTCATTCTCTTTGAACCAAGTGTGGCATGGATTTGCTTTGGCTTGGGTATCTCTGTGTAAAGTAGGATGTCCAAGAATGTTGTCAAGAGACATTGACCACTAGGAACCCAAATTCAGGTCTATCCTAGTGGGTCGACCGTGATCGTTCCGTTGCGTGGTAAACTCAAGAAACCCTAGGCAACAAACCTTGTGACATTCCATGGGAGTGACAGGAAATGTCGCTTATACTCGTCTCTTGATGGACCGCTAAAAACGTGCCTAGATATGCACATTATATTTTCTTGGTTATTGTGATTTTACCCTTCTCAAAGCATGCTCATTTTTACTCCTTGGATTCACTTGCACAGATGATGTGGATGGGGCCTTATGTGTATGTACATAATAATGTGATTTGACTCATGTGCCTTGTGCCTATATATATAGGAGGGGTGCAAGGGAGTTGTGTACTAGTGCATCGTACGTAAAATGTCCTAAGGAACATGTGTCATTTTCAAGTGTAAATGTGAATGTACAAAGGTGATGGATGAATGGTGCACAAGCATGCAATGTTGGGGCGAATTTTGTGTACGAGGGCAACATAGGGTACTAGTGGTTGATTATGCACTAACATAGGAAATTGTGGATGAAGTTTAGTCTCTTAAGGTGGTGGCATTGCAAGGTGCAAAAGACACACATGCAAATCGTGCACTGGCATGCTAATGTGTATTGTGATGCTCGTAGATGCACTAGAATGAGCTATGCATATATGGCTATATTAGTGTGCTTAAAGGGTTTGGGTTATGCAAGGGTTACTTCAAGGTATAAGATGGAAAAAAACTATGAGCAAGGGACTGTGTGGAGTGCAGTTGAGATACACACATATTTGTGTGCTAGGTGAGTGGACTAGGTTTTTGCACAAGGTTATGTGCACAAGGGTAGGCTAGTGTAGCCTAAGCATCGCATTACAAGTGAGTATGGTGCAGCTAGAATGCTTTAGTCCTCAAGGCTCAAATGCATACATGTGAGTTCATACACAAAAGTAAGGTGTAAAAATACACAGGTATGTTAAGTAGTCATGTGCACCTATGCATGTGTGCTTGTGCATGCTTACTAAGATCACTAAGTGTTTCCTAGCATGAAAAGAGGGTGCAATACAACACTAGTGTATATGATAGTGAGTTATTCTCTATGAATGCGAATCCTAAAATGCAATGGATAAGGAGCAGCCTTAGTGCCCGTGTGCACTAAAGTAGGATAACTTTATTCAGGTTTACAATATTGCTCGTGCACATGTGTAAGAAGGGCAGCATCTCATAAGCATGAGATACATGGAATGCTAGAAACTATAGCCTTTATTATCACATATATGAAGATAATGTCAAAAAAACCATGAATACATGAAAATAGAAGCCATAGCCTTGCTAAGAGTCAATGATGAGCTATAGCATGAAACACACCTCATCTTAAGGTGGGGCGAGAAAGTCACCTATATACCATGGTGGGAAATGTACACACCCATGTCATGGTGGAAGTAACCATGAAGGTCCTTGGACGAGTGTTATTCCAAGGACGACAAAATCATAAGAAGATACCTACATTTGGCTGATTAGCCTTATTCATAGCAAACTTAGCTTCTCATATCCTGGGCTAAAATAGACTAAAATTATTTGCATTACAAACAAGCCCTTCTTTAAAAAGCTTTATTCTCAAAGCTAAGAATATGGGAAAATATAAGGGATTGGACTTGGATTTCAAAGATCCATGTGCTAAAGAAGATTTCATATCCAATGAAGCTCAAGTGAGATCACTGCAGTGAATTTCCTACATATTATCTCATAATATGGGGAAAAAAAAACATAACTCGCAGTAGACATCTCCTTTATTGAGCAAATGAGATGTCATATTGAAGTAGATACTGAAGGCCATCATGTTCAAGGATGAAACCTTAACTTTGATTATGATAAGTCATTTTATTTAATGATACTATTTGTAATATAGCAAGCTGTATTATGCAAGATAGCCATGTTTTCCAAACATTCTTCCTCTCAAGAACATGAAGAAACAATGACTAAGTAGCACCAAATATCGAGCATGGAAGGATTTGTTGCAAGCTTATTTTCCTAGAACAAAGCCACTTGAATTGAATGGAATACCAATATTATAGCCATCAAGCATAGAAAAATTGTCATCAAGTAGAAGTATCAAGCCACTAGGATCAAGGTATAATGCATCATCCCCATAATCATTTCCAAAATCCCCCAAATCATAAAGAAACATAGTGTCATCATTATGCCTATCATCCATGTCATATACATATGCATTCCAAGCATAATGTCCATAGACATCCTCATAAAGAAGCTCATATGCATCATCATCTAATGACCCAGTGTCTTCAAGACATTCAGTTGCAATACAATCCTCTTGAGTCACAGGGAAACGATGTAATTCTTGGGCTTGTTCTTATTCTAGATCATCGTCATTCATTTGTGTCTCAGTGTCTACTTGAAACTCTTGATGCTCTTGTACTCTATCAACTTCTTGTCCATCTTCATCATCCATATCATCTTTAGCTTCTTAATTTCTTCATATACATCTTCATGTTAACCAAGTTTCTCTTCTTCCTCTTTCTTTTCCATAGCTCTTGCAATCAAAGTATTCGCCTTTGTAGTAGGTGATGCCATGATAGCATGCTTCCCATTTTCTTTATTATGGTAATATCCCAAAGAATTAGCATGAGGCTCCCTTACATAGGGCTATACATAGGTGATGTCATGATAGCATGCTTCCCGTTTTCTTTATGATGGTAATACCCCAAAGAATTAGCATGAGGCTCCCTTACATAGGGCTATACATAGGAATCATAAGAGCTACCATTCAATTCCGTTATATAGGGCTACCCATAGGAGTCTTGAAGATGACCGTACATTGCATAGGGATATGCAAAATGATGCTACCCATTAGCATCATGATAATGACCATGATTATGTGGGGATTATATCCATAATCTTGGCCCATAACTTGTCCCATAGAGTTTGGAGAATCACTATGATTATGATGCTAAAGATTACCATAATGATGTGGCTGACCAACATGTGACTGCCTTTGCCCATGCAAATGTGGAACTCGTGTTTGGCTCATCATGTTCTCAAATAGCCTCTTTTTGTTTTCATCATACCTAGCGTGCATTTCATCCCAGTGTGTTTGATATTTGGATTGCATAAATGATACTTTATGGTCCTTACATGCATGATGATGTCTAGGACAATAGGCATCATGCACATTTGCATTTTGTCCATATGCATAAGGTTGATGCTACTCAAAGTTGCATGGTGATTGTCCATGGCTATGATATGATTCATTTGCATTTGACCATGAGATTCTGTATATGGCTGCTTTCCATGTACCTCATATCCTTCACTACATTGCCCATATGCCTTTGATCCATATTCACTAGCATAATGCTACTCATGTACATGACTAGGTCCATACGCACTAGCCTAATGTTGTCCATGTCCTTATGATCATGTGCATGTTGCTAGTCATGGCCCTTTTCATGGTGATACTATTGCTCATAGCAATGTTGATCATAAGGTTGATGTCCATGCCATGTATATGCTTCATGATCTTCATGATGATAAGCATGTTGCATGATTGCATGGTAATCTTGTTGTTCTTGCATAACTATTCCAAATGCATAAAAATATGATGGCATTTTCCTCACTCTACCAAAGTTTCCAAAGAGCATATAATTAGTGCTTATTTCTCTTGATCATAGCTCCAAGTCTAGTGTGTCTTGCTTGTCATTGTAGACCTTTCTAGAAAATCTACTTCGTTCGGGATAATGCTCGAATACGGTTGATGTCTAGTTCTATTTACTTATGTTGGCTTCCTTATTTATTAATGATATCTACTTCAAGTTATTTAATTAGGAATGATCATGATGATAGTAAACATCATGATACTTTTTGGGACAACAATTGCACATTAATGAATATAATATGTATTTTTTGTGTCTGCATGTCAAACCTGAATGTTAAATGCCTAAAAGGGTTATGAATTCATTTAGAAAGTTGTTTGCAACAACATGGTAATTTCAGGCAGTTTGATGTTTTTATGTGTTCTTGTTGTGGACTTAAGAGGCCGTAACACTTCGGTGATCCTCCTAGTTTCATGGGCAACATTCTCATGATTTAGGCATCATGCATGGAAATAAGAAATTTGCAAGACAGTGCAATATTGCGATGGTTTTAGTCAATATCCTGAAGATCTCCATTATTCAGGAGTTCTCAATGATATGGGTTCAAAGCAGTCTAGTTCCAGTTGAAAATTTTGATCTATAATAGCCAGTAGTTTCAAGGGTTCATTTTGAGAGTTTCAAGATGTAGCCCTCATTTCAAGTCTTTAGGTTTCTTTTTAAAGTTGAAATGTGAATGGAGAAAGATACAATAGTAGCAAAAGAGGGTGCAATCTATTGAGAGGAAACTTGAGACGATGAGAGAAAATAGAGATTCAAGCAGTTTTAGGGTAGATATGCATTCAAGCAGATTCTTGCAATTCAGACAGTTTCTTGCAATTCAGATAGTTTCTTGCAGTTCGGGAAAATTCGTGTAATTCAAGTAGATTCATGTTATTCAAATGTTCAGGACATGATGGAAAAGAATACAGGAGGAACAATGGAAGCTGCCTAAAGAAATGTAGATAGAGGAGCAACAAAAACCACAAGACCTGCCAAAGCGATTCGCAAGGTTCAAAAAGGGAGATATGGTGGTGATCTTGCTGGGAGCCAAACGATAGGGGTAAGCAAGCAAACCAATCGAGGGACTTGCCAAGGTCAAAGAGGTCAATTTAGCTAGGGAAGGGGAGACCCCACGACCTGTCTTTATAGCCGATGACTTGACTGAGCAAGATGATGTAAGTCTCGTTACTCTCTTGTGAGAGTATATATACGTCTTTGCTCAGTCCCTAGAAGAGCTCAAAGGGGTAGACCCGAGTGTGGTGACTTACAACATATCCATGATACCTGCCGCAACATCGGTCAAGCAACGACTATATCCCATGAATCCAAATCACACCCATGCCATCAAGAAAGAAATGAACAAGCTAATGAGAGCAGGATTTATCTACGAAATTGAACACACAGACTAGGTTTCCCACATAGTCATAGAAGAAGAAGAAGAAGAGGAGGAGGAGGAGAGAGAGAGAGAGAGAGAGGGAGAGAAAGAGAGAGAGAGAGAGAGAAGAAGAAGAAGAAGAAGAAGAAGAAGAAGAAGAAGAGAGGTGAGAAGGGAGAGAGACAAAGAAGAAGAAGAAGAATAATAATAATAATAAGAGAGAGAGAGAGAGAGAGAGAGAGAGAGAGAGAGAGAGAGAGAGAGACTCTTTGAAGAATCTCCTTCTCTTCCCCTCCCTGGAGGGTGGTGGCCACACGTACATATCTTTACCCCCTAAATTATCCTCCACTGCAGCTTAATTCTCTCCCCAACTTGGCCCCCGCTATTGGAGTACAAGGCGTGGAAGTCTTGTGCAATTCACGTCTAAGTGAGACTAAGATCGAGAATGGTCCCCAAGCAAAAAATGTCACATGTGAATGGCAACCCCACGATGAGAAACGAAGCCTCGGCAACAAGGACATCACTGCCAATTCAACTGCGGTACCGGTCGTAAGTAATGTATTTCCAAATTAATAGATGCTTGCTGTGATTTCTGCATGAGATGCATTAGACTCGTATTATGCCGCACTAGAATATGTCATTGAAAAGGATGAATTCCATCTCAAATATTCGAAGATGAAGTTTGCAAAGTGCTTGTATCAAGGGAAGTTAATTGCACCTAGTTGCTATGTGACAAATCCATGCACAACATAAGCAACATATAAGATTCTAAAGTATTAAGCATCGATAAGACTTCGATTAATATTTACCTAGGACAATATTGTTTAAGGTTCATAGATGCACATAGACGGTACATGCATGGGAGAGATTATGTGAAACTTACATCAATGATACATGTTTCCTTGCCTTATGAGAAAGGAAGATAAAATGTTGCATAGTAGGGAAAGGTTAAAAGACAAACATCACTTAGAGAAGATACATAAAAGCTCTTTCCAGAGTGATTATCTTGCATGGAAATGATAGGACTTACATCTTGTATAGTGTTTGAAACCTTAGCATATGCATTAGCTAAGTGTTAAGTAAAAATTTTCATGGTATTGCCCCTTGATCCCAAGGGGGAGAGCAAATATGCGATGGAAGGGTTATCGCGACTATTCTTGCAATGTTTGAAAAAGAGTACCATTGTTTTTTTGATTGATTGAATAACACCCTAAATGCTTTTACATTCAACTAATTGTTGGATTGTGGTTTGGATGAATATTCCAAGTGCTTGTGATTGATGGTAAATGCATGGCAGAGGTCCGTGATGCCAAGTTGCCATGGGAATAAATACATGTTTTCTGAAATATGATATTAGGGTTGAATGCCTTGTTTGTGCTTGATTCCTAAATGAATTAATTAAGGAAAGGATATCTTTCATGGGTGGATCATCTCCAAGATCACACCGTGGATTAACTCGAGAAGGGCACTGCTCAATTCATGGGCTGAAGGTGGAGTGGTGAAAAGGCCATCCGTAGAAATTGTCTTTCACTCCTAGGCCGCTTGGGGTCAGGTGGAGCTTTGGACACCCCTTGGTTAGTCTAGAATGGATTTGTAGACCGCCGCGAGCCCAACGTCTATGGCGTTGGAAGATCCTATTCTAGATAAAGGATGGAAATTTTGGTGCCATGTAATTTGAACCGGATACTTCTGTAGGGCAGAAGGGAAATATAATTTCTCCTGTATGGGCAGGAGACAAAGACTAACTTGAAGATAAGTTAAGGAACTTGTTTATTAAAAGGATTGTTTGCCCTATTTTTGTGTCGGTGCTTTAAGTTACACAAATGAACCATGTTCCCTAAAAGGCTCAATTAAGGAATCTGATTTTAAATGTCACACATAATTGTGGTAGAACCTAATTATTAGAAAAATAAAGCTACCAAGGGAAGCGGGTGAGCAGAATCCTCGACCGGTCTAGGGTGGTTTCAAAAAACTCAGACGTTTCTGATAAGGTTTCACCAACGTCCGATTGACCCTTAGGAATTGTTAGGTTAGAACCCCCAATTCATGCCATTTTAGGGGACCGGAATGGGACTATGCCCTATGGGTAGAGAGGTTGAGCAGTGCATCCCTCTCGTTTTTCATTCTCTTTGAACCAAGTGTGGCATGGATTTGCTTTGGCTTGGGTATCTCTGTGTAAAGTAGGATGTCCAAGAATGTTGTCAAGAGACATTGACCACTAGGAACCCAAATTCAGGTCTATCCTAGTGGGTCGACCGTGATCGTTCCGTTGCGTGGTAAACTCAAGAAACCCTAGGCAACAAACCTTGTGACATTCCATGGGAGTGACAGGAAATGTCGCTTATACTCGTCTCTTGATGGACCGCTAAAAACGTGCCTAGATATGCACATTATATTTTCTTGGTTATTGTGATTTTACCCTTCTCAAAGCATGCTCATTTTTACTCCTTGGATTCACTTGCACAGATGATGTGGATGGGGCCTTATGTGTATGTACATAATAATGTGATTTGACTCATGTGCCTTGTGCCTATATATATAGGAGGGGTGC
The DNA here is from genome assembly GCF_053477565.2 of Lygodium microphyllum. NCBI lineage: Eukaryota > Viridiplantae > Streptophyta > Polypodiopsida > Schizaeales > Lygodiaceae > Lygodium > Lygodium microphyllum. The sequence goes on from NC_141157.1 coordinate 9,830,377, forward strand.
AAGGGAGTTGTGTACTAGTGCATCGTACGTAAAATGTCCTAAGGAACATGTGTCATTTTCAAGTGTAAATGTGAATGTACAAAGGTGATGGATGAATGGTGCACAAGCATGCAATGTTGGGGCGAATTTTGTGTACGAGGGCAACATAGGGTACTAGTGGTTGATTATGCACTAACATAGGAAATTGTGGATGAAGTTTAGTCTCTTAAGGTGGTGGCATTGCAAGGTGCAAAAGACACACATGCAAATCGTGCACTGGCATGCTAATGTGTATTGTGATGCTCGTAGATGCACTAGAATGAGCTATGCATATATGGCTATATTAGTGTGCTTAAAGGGTTTGGGTTATGCAAGGGTTACTTCAAGGTATAAGATGGAAAAAAACTATGAGCAAGGGACTGTGTGGAGTGCAGTTGAGATACACACATATTTGTGTGCTAGGTGAGTGGACTAGGTTTTTGCACAAGGTTATGTGCACAAGGGTAGGCTAGTGTAGCCTAAGCATCGCATTACAAGTGAGTATGGTGCAGCTAGAATGCTTTAGTCCTCAAGGCTCAAATGCATACATGTGAGTTCATACACAAAAGTAAGGTGTAAAAATACACAGGTATGTTAAGTAGTCATGTGCACCTATGCATGTGTGCTTGTGCATGCTTACTAAGATCACTAAGTGTTTCCTAGCATGAAAAGAGGGTGCAATACAACACTAGTGTATATGATAGTGAGTTATTCTCTATGAATGCGAATCCTAAAATGCAATGGATAAGGAGCAGCCTTAGTGCCCGTGTGCACTAAAGTAGGATAACTTTATTCAGGTTTACAATATTGCTCGTGCACATGTGTAAGAAGGGCAGCATCTCATAAGCATGAGATACATGGAATGCTAGAAACTATAGCCTTTATTATCACATATATGAAGATAATGTCAAAAAAACCATGAATACATGAAAATAGAAGCCATAGCCTTGCTAAGAGTCAATGATGAGCTATAGCATGAAACACACCTCATCTTAAGGTGGGGCGAGAAAGTCACCTATATACCATGGTGGGAAATGTACACACCCATGTCATGGTGGAAGTAACCATGAAGGTCCTTGGACGAGTGTTATTCCAAGGACGACAAAATCATAAGAAGATACCTACATTTGGCTGATTAGCCTTATTCATAGCAAACTTAGCTTCTCATATCCTGGGCTAAAATAGACTAAAATTATTTGCATTACAAACAAGCCCTTCTTTAAAAAGCTTTATTCTCAAAGCTAAGAATATGGGAAAATATAAGGGATTGGACTTGGATTTCAAAGATCCATGTGCTAAAGAAGATTTCATATCCAATGAAGCTCAAGTGAGATCACTGCAGTGAATTTCCTACATATTATCTCATAATATGGGGAAAAAAAAACATAACTCGCAGTAGACATCTCCTTTATTGAGCAAATGAGATGTCATATTGAAGTAGATACTGAAGGCCATCATGTTCAAGGATGAAACCTTAACTTTGATTATGATAAGTCATTTTATTTAATGATACTATTTGTAATATAGCAAGCTGTATTATGCAAGATAGCCATGTTTTCCAAACATTCTTCCTCTCAAGAACATGAAGAAACAATGACTAAGTAGCACCAAATATCGAGCATGGAAGGATTTGTTGCAAGCTTATTTTCCTAGAACAAAGCCACTTGAATTGAATGGAATACCAATATTATAGCCATCAAGCATAGAAAAATTGTCATCAAGTAGAAGTATCAAGCCACTAGGATCAAGGTATAATGCATCATCCCCATAATCATTTCCAAAATCCCCCAAATCATAAAGAAACATAGTGTCATCATTATGCCTATCATCCATGTCATATACATATGCATTCCAAGCATAATGTCCATAGACATCCTCATAAAGAAGCTCATATGCATCATCATCTAATGACCCAGTGTCTTCAAGACATTCAGTTGCAATACAATCCTCTTGAGTCACAGGGAAACGATGTAACTCTTGGGCTTGTTCTTATTCTAGATCATCGTCATTCATTTGTGTCTCAGTGTCTACTTGAAACTCTTGATGCTCTTGTACTCTATCAACTTCTTGTCCATCTTCATCATCCATATCATCTTTAGCTTCTTAATTTCTTCATATACATCTTCATGTTAACCAAGTTTCTCTTCTTCCTCTTTCTTTTCCATAGCTCTTGCAATCAAAGTATTCGCCTTTGTAGTAGGTGATGCCATGATAGCATGCTTCCCATTTTCTTTATTATGGTAATATCCCAAAGAATTAGCATGAGGCTCCCTTACATAGGGCTATACATAGGTGATGTCATGATAGCATGCTTCCCGTTTTCTTTATGATGGTAATACCCCAAAGAATTAGCATGAGGCTCCCTTACATAGGGCTATACATAGGAATCATAAGAGCTACCATTCAATTCCGTTATATAGGGCTATCCATAGGAGTCTTGAAGATGACCGTACATTGCATAGGGATATGCAAAATGATGCTACCCATTAGCATCATGATAATGACCATGATTATGTGGGGATTATATCCATAATCTTGGCCCATAACTTGTCCCATAGAGTTTGGAGAATCACTATGATTATGATGCTAAAGATTACCATAATGATGTGGCTGACCAACATGTGACTGCCTTTGCCCATGCAAATGTGGAACTCGTGTTTGGCTCATCATGTTCTCAAATAGCCTCTTTTTGTTTTCATCATACCTAGCGTGCATTTCATCCCAGTGTGTTTGATATTTGGATTGCATAAATGATACTTTATGGTCCTTACATGCATGATGATGTCTAGGACAATAGGCATCATGCACATTTGCATTTTGTCCATATGCATAAGGTTGATGCTACTCAAAGTTGCATGGTGATTGTCCATGGCTATGATATGATTCATTTGCATTTGACCATGAGATTCTGTATATGGCTGCTTTCCATGTACCTCATATCCTTCACTACATTGCCCATATGCCTTTGATCCATATTCACTAGCATAATGCTACTCATGTACATGACTAGGTCCATACGCACTAGCCTAATGTTGTCCATGTCCTTATGATCATGTGCATGTTGCTAGTCATGGCCCTTTTCATGGTGATACTATTGCTCATAGCAATGTTGATCATAAGGTTGATGTCCATGCCATGTATATGCTTCATGATCTTCATGATGATAAGCATGTTGCATGATTGCATGGTAATCTTGTTGTTCTTGCATAACTATTCCAAATGCATAAAAATATGATGGCATTTTCCTCACTCTACCAAAGTTTCCAAAGAGCATATAATTAGTGCTTATTTCTCTTGATCATAGCTCCAAGTCTAGTGTGTCTTGCTTGTCATTGTAGACCTTTCTAGAAAATCTACTTCGTTCGGGATAATGCTCGAATACGGTTGATGTCTAGTTCTATTTACTTATGTTGGCTTCCTTATTTATTAATGATATCTACTTCAAGTTATTTAATTAGGAATGATCATGATGATAGTAAACATCATGATACTTTTTGGGACAACAATTGCACATTAATGAATATAATATGTATTTTTTGTGTCTGCATGTCAAACCTGAATGTTAAATGCCTAAAAGGGTTATGAATTCATTTAGAAAGTTGTTTGCAACAACATGGTAATTTCAGGCAGTTTGATGTTTTTATGTGTTCTTGTTGTGGACTTAAGAGGCCGTAACACTTCGGTGATCCTCCTAGTTTCATGGGCAACATTCTCATGATTTAGGCATCATGCATGGAAATAAGAAATTTGCAAGACAGTGCAATATTGCGATGGTTTTAGTCAATATCCTGAAGATCTCCATTATTCAGGAGTTCTCAATGATATGGGTTCAAAGCAGTCTAGTTCCAGTTGAAAATTTTGATCTATAATAGCCAGTAGTTTCAAGGGTTCATTTTGAGAGTTTCAAGATGTAGCCCTCATTTCAAGTCTTTAGGTTTCTTTTTAAAGTTGAAATGTGAATGGAGAAAGATACAATAGTAGCAAAAGAGGGTGCAATCTATTGAGAGGAAACTTGAGACGATGAGAGAAAATAGAGATTCAAGCAGTTTTAGGGTAGATATGCATTCAAGCAGATTCTTGCAATTCAGACAGTTTCTTGCAATTCAGATAGTTTCTTGCAGTTGGGGAAAATTCGTGTAATTCAAGTAGATTCATGTTATTCAAATGTTCAGGACATGATGGAAAAGAATACAGGAGGAACAATGGAAGCTGCCTAAAGAAATGTAGATAGAGGAGCAACAAAAACCACAAGACCTGCCAAAGCGATTCGCAAGGTTCAAAAAGGGAGATATGGTGGTGATCTTGCTGGGAGCCAAACGATAGGGGTAAGCAAGCAAACCAATCGAGGGACTTGCCAAGGTCAAAGAGGTCAATTTAGCTAGGGAAGGGGAGACCCCACGACCTGTCTTTATAGCCGATGACTTGACTGAGCAAGATGATGTAAGTCTCGTTACTCTCTTGTGAGAGTATATATACGTCTTTGCTCAGTCCCTAGAAGAGCTCAAAGGGGTAGACCCGAGTGTGGTGACTTACAACATATCCATGATACCTGCCGCAACATCGGTCAAGCAACGACTATATCCCATGAATCCAAATCACACCCATGCCATCAAGAAAGAAATGAACAAGCTAATGAGAGCAGGATTTATCTACGAAATTGAACACACAGACTAGGTTTCCCACATAGTCATAGAAGAAGAAGAAGAAGAAGAGGAGGAGGAGAGAGAGAGAGAGAGAGGGAGAGAAAGAGAGAGAGAGAGAGAAGAAGAAGAAGAAGAAGAAGAAGAAGAGAGGTGAGAAGGGAGAGAGACAAAGAAGAATAATAATAATAATAATAAGAGAGAGAGAGAGAGAGAGAGAGAGAGAGAGAGAGAGAGAGACTCTTTGAAGAATCTCCTTCTCTTCCCCTCCCTGGAGGGTGGCCACACGTACATATCTTTACCCCCTAAATTATCCTCCACTGCAGCTTAATTCTCTCCCCAACTTGGCCCCCGCTATTGGAGTACAAGGCGTGGAAGTCTTGTGCAATTCACGTCTAACTGAGACTAAGATCGAGAATGGTCCCCAAGCAAAAAATGTCACATGTGAATGGCAACCCCACGATGAGAAACGAAGCCTCGGCAACAAGGACATCACTGCCAATTCAACTGCGGTACCGGTCGTAAGTAATGTATTTCCAAATTAATAGATGCTTGCTGTGATTTCTGCATGAGATGCATTAGACTCGTATTATGCCGCACTAGAATATGTCATTGAAAATGATGAATTCCATCTCAAATATTCGAAGATGAAGTTTGCAAAGTGCTTGTATCAAGGAAAGTTAATTGCACCTAGTTGCTATGTGACAAATCCATGCACAACATAAGCAACATATAAGATTCTAAAGTATTAAGCATCGATAAGACTTCGATTAATATTTACCTAGGACAATATTGTTTAAGGTTCATAGATGCACATAGACGATACATGCATGGGAGAGATTATGTGAAACTTACATCAATGATACATGTTTCCTTGCCTTATGAGAAAGGAAGATAAAATGTTGCATAGTAGGGAAAGGTTAAAAGACAAACATCACTTAGAGAAGATACATAAAAGCTCTTTCCAGAGTGATTGTCTTGCATGGAAATGATAGGACTTACATCTTGTATAGTGTTTGAAACCTTAGCATATGCATTAGCTAAGTGTTAAGTAAAAATTTTCATGGTATTGCCCCTTGATCCCAAGGGGGAGAGCAAATATGCGATGGAAGGGTTATCGCGACTATTCTTGCAATGTTTGAAAAAGAGTACCATTGTTTTTTTGATTGATTGAATAACACCCTAAATGCTTTTACATTCAACTAATTGTTGGATTGTGGTTTGGATGAATATTCCAAGTGCTTGTGATTGATGGTAAATGCATGGCAGAGGTCCGTGATGCCAAGTTGCCATGGGAATAAATACATGTTTTCTGAAATATGATATTAGGGTTGAATGCCTTGTTTGTGCTTGATTCCTAAATGAATTAATTAAGGAAAGGATATCTTTCATGGGTGGATCATCTCCAAGATCACACCGTGGATTAACTCGAGAAGGGCACTGCTCAATTCATGGGCTGAAGGTGGAGTGGTGAAAAGGCCATCCGTAGAAATTGTCTTTCACTCCTAGGCCGCTTGGGGTCAGGTGGAGCTTTGGACACCCCTTGGTTAGTCTAGAATGGATTTGTAGACCGCCGCGAGCCCAACGTCTATGGCGTTGGAAGATCCTATTCTAGATAAAGGATGGAAATTTTGGTGCCATGTAATTTGAACCGGATACTTCTGTAGGGCAGAAGGGAAATATAATTTCTCCTGTATGGGCAGGAGACAAAGACTAACTTGAAGATAAGTTAAGGAACTTGTTTATTAAAAGGATTGTTTGCCCTATTTTTGTGTCGGTGCTTTAAGTTACACAAATGAACCATGTTCCCTAAAAGGCTCAATTAAGGAATCTGATTTTAAATGTCACACATAATTGTGGTAGAACCTAATTATTAGAAAAATAAAGCTACCAAGGGAAGCGGGTGAGCAGAATCCTCGACCGGTCTAGGGTGGTTTCAAAAAACTCAGACGTTTCTGATAAGGTTTCACCAACGTCCGATTGACCCTTAGGAATTGTTAGGTTAGAACCCCCAATTCATGCCATTTTAGGGGACCGGAATGGGACTATGCCCTATGGGTAGAGAGGTTGAGCAGTGCATCCCTCTCGTTTTTCATTCTCTTTGAACCAAGTGTGGCATGGATTTGCTTTGGCTTGGGTATCTCTGTGTAAAGTAGGATGTCCAAGAATGTTGTCAAGAGACATTGACCACTAGGAACCCAAATTCAGGTCTATCCTAGTGGGTCGACCGTGATCGTTCCGTTGCGTGGTAAACTCAAGAAACCCTAGGCAACAAACCTTGTGACATTCCATGGGAGTGACAGGAAATGTCGCTTATACTCGTCTCTTGATGGACCGCTAAAAACGTGCCTAGATATGCACATTATATTTTCTTGGTTATTGTGATTTTACCCTTCTCAAAGCATGCTCATTTTTACTCCTTGGATTCACTTGCACAGATGATGTGGATGGGGCCTTATGTGTACATAATAATGTGATTTGACTCATGTGCCTTGTGCCTATATATATAGGAGGGGTGCAAGGGAGTTGTGTACTAGTGCATCGTACGTAAAATGTCCTAAGGAACATGTGTCATTTTCAAGTGTAAATGTGAATGTACAAAGGTGATGGATGAATGGTGCACAAGCATGCAATGTTGGGGCGAATTTTGTGTACGAGGGCAACATAGGGTACTAGTGGTTGATTATGCACTAACATAGGAAATTGTGGATGAAGTTTAGTCTCTTAAGGTGGTGGCATTGCAAGGTGCAAAAGACACACATGCAAATCGTGCACTGGCATGCTAATGTGTATTGTGATGCTCGTAGATGCACTAGAATGAGCTATGCATATATGGCTATATTAGTGTGCTTAAAGGGTTTGGGTTATGCAAGGGTTACTTCAAGGTATAAGATGGAAAAAAACTATGAGCAAGGGACTGTGTGGAGTGCAGTTGAGATACACACATATTTGTGTGCTAGGTGAGTGGACTAGGTTTTTGCACAAGGTTATGTGCACAAGGGTAGGCTAGTGTAGCCTAAGCATCGCATTACAAGTGAGTATGGTGCAGCTAGAATGCTTTAGTCCTCAAGGCTCAAATGCATACATGTGAGTTCATACACAAAAGTAAGGTGTAAAAATACACAGGTATGTTAAGTAGTCATGTGCACCTATGCATGTGTGCTTGTGCATGCTTACTAAGATCACTAAGTGTTTCCTAGCATGAAAAGAGGGTGCAATACAACACTAGTGTATATGATAGTGAGTTATTCTCTATGAATGCGAATCCTAAAATGCAATGGATAAGGAGGAGCCTTAGTGCCCGTGTGCACTAAAGTAGGATAACTTTATTCAGGTTTACAATATTGCTCGTGCACATGTGTAAGAAGGGCAGCATCTCATAAGCATGAGATACATGGAATGCTAGAAACTATAGCCTTTATTATCACATATATGAAGATAATGTCAAAAAAACCATGAATACATGAAAATAGAAGCCATAGCCTTGCTAAGAGTCAATGATGAGCTATAGCATGAAACACACCTCATCTTAAGGTGGGGCGAGAAAGTCACCTATATACCATGGTGGGAAATGTACACACCCATGTCATGGTGGAAGTAACCATGAAGGTCCTTGGACGAGTGTTATTCCAAGGACGACAAAATCATAAGAAGATACCTACATTTGGCTGATTAGCCTTATTCATAGCAAACTTAGCTTCTCATATCCTGGGCTAAAATAGACTAAAATTATTTGCATTACAAACAAGCCCTTCTTTAAAAAGCTTTATTCTCAAAGCTAAGAATATGGAAAAATGTAAGGGATTGGACTTGGATTTCAAAGATCCATGTGCTAAAGAAGATTTCATATCCAATGAAGCTCAAGTGAGATCACTGCAGTGAATTTCCTACATATTATCTCATAATATGGGGAAAAAAAAACATAACTCGCAGTAGACATCTCCTTTATTGAGCAAATGAGATGTCATATTGAAGTAGATACTGAAGGCCATCATGTTCAAGGATGAAACCTTAACTTTGATTATGATAAGTCATTTTATTTAATGATACTATTTGTAATATAGCAAGTTGTATTATGCAAGATAGCCATGTTTTCCAAACATTCTTCCTCTCAAGAACATGAAGAAACAATGACTAAGTAGCACCAAATATCGAGCATGGAAGGATTTGTTGCAAGCTTATTTTCCTAGAACAAAGCCACTTGAATTGAATGGAATACCAATATTATAGCCATCAAGCATAGAAAAATTGTCATCAAGTAGAAGTATCAAGCCACTAGGATCAAGGTATAATGCATCATCCCCATAATCATTTCCAAAATCCCCCAAATCATAAAGAAACATAGTGTCATCATTATGCCTATCATCCATGTCATATACATATGCATTCCAAGCATAATGTCCATAGACATCCTCATAAAGAAGCTCATATGCATCATCGTCTAATGACCCAGTGTCTTCAAGACATTCAGTTGCAATACAATCCTCTTGAGTCACAGGGAAACGATGTAACTCTTGGGCTTGTTCTTATTCTAGATCATCGTCATTCATTTGTGTCTCATTGTCTACTTGAAACTCTTGATGCTCTTGTACTCTATCAACTTCTTGTCCATCTTCATCATCCATATCATCTTTAGCTTCTTAATTTCTTCATCTTCATCTTCATGTTAACCAAGTTTCTCTTCTTCCTCTTTCTTTTCCATAGCTCTTGCAATCAAAGTATTCGCCTTTGTAGTAGGTGATGCCATGATAGCATGCTTCCCATTTTCTTTATTATGGTAATATCCCAAAGAATTAGCATGAGGCTCCCTTACATAGGGCTATACATAGGTGATGTCATGATAGCATGCTTCCCGTTTTCTTTATGATGGTAATACCCCAAAGAATTAGCATGAGGCTCCCTTACATAGGGCTATACATAGGAATCATAAGAGCTACCATTCAATTCCGTTATATAGGGCTATCCATAGGAGTCTTGAAGATGACCGTACATTGCATAGGGATATGCAAAATGATGCTACCCATTAGCATCATGATAATGACCATGATTATATGGGGATTATATCCATAATCTTGGCCCATAACTTGTCCCATAGAGTTTGGAGAATCACTATGATTATGATGCTAAAGATTACCATAATGATGTGGCTGACCAACATGTGACTGCCTTTGCCCATGCAAATGTGGAACTCGTGTTTGGCTCATCATGTTCTCAAATACCCTCTTTTTGTTTTCATCATACCTACCGTGCATTTCATCCCAGTGTGTTTGATATTTGGATTGCATAAATGATACTTTATGGTCCTTACATGCATGATGATGTCTAGGACAATAGGCATCATGCACATTTGCATTTTGTCCATATGCATAAGGTTGATGCTACTCAAAGTTGCATGGTGATTGTCCATGGCTATGATATGATTCATTTGCATTTGACCATGAGATTCTGTATATGGCTGCTTTCCATGTACCTCATATCCTTCACTACATTGCCCATATGCCTTTGATCCATATTCACTAGCATAATGCTACTCATGTACATGACTAGGTCCATACGCACTAGCCTAATGTTGTCCATGTCCTTATGATCATGTGCATGTTGCTAGTCATGGCCCTTTTCATGGTGATACTATTGCTCATAGCAATGTTGATCATAAGGTTGATGTCCATGCCATGTATATGCTTCATGATCTTCATGATGATAAGCATGTTGCATGATTGCATGGTAATCTTGTTGTTCTTGCATAACTATTCCAAATGCATAAAAATATGATGGCATTTTCCTCACTCTACCAAAGTTTCCAAAGAGCATATAATTAGTGCTTATTTCTCTTGATCATAGCTCCAAGTCTAGTGTGTCTTGCTTGTCATTGTAGACCTTTCTAGAAAATCTACTTCGTTCGGGATAATGCTCGAATACGGTTGATGTCTAGTTCTATTTACTTATGTTGGCTTCCTTATTTATTAATGATATCTACTTCAAGTTATTTAATTAGGAATGATCATGATGATAGTAAACATCATGATACTTTTTGGGACAACAATTGCACATTAATGAATATAATATGTATTTTTTGTGTCTGCATGTCAAACCTGAATGTTAAATGCCTAAAAGGGTTATGAATTCATTTAGAAAGTTGTTTGCAACAACATGGTAATTTCAGGCAGTTTGATGTTTTTATGTGTTCTTGTTGTGGACTTAAGAGGCCGTAACACTTCGGTGATCCTCCTAGTTTCATGGGCAACATTCTCATGATTTAGGCATCATGCATGGAAATAAGAAATTTGCAAGACAGTGCAATATTGCGATGGTTTTAGTCAATATCCTGAAGATCTCCATTATTCAGGAGTTCTCAATGATATGGGTTCAAAGCAGTCTAGTTCCAGTTGAAAATTTTGATCTATAATAGCCAGTAGTTTCAAGGGTTCATTTTGAGAGTTTCAAGATGTAGCCCTCATTTCAAGTCTTTAGGTTTCTTTTTAAAGTTGAAATGTGAATGGAGAAAGATACAATAGTAGCAAAAGAGGGTGCAATCTATTGAGAGGAAACTTGAGACGATGAGAGAAAATAGAGATTCAAGCAGTTTTAGGGTAGATATGCATTCAAGCAGATTCTTGCAATTCAGACAGTTTCTTGCAATTCAGATAGTTTCTTGCAGTTGGGGAAAATTCGTGTAATTCAAGTAGATTCATGTTATTCAAATGTTCAGGACATGATGGAAAAGAATACAGGAGGAACAATGGAAGCTGCCTAAAGAAATGTAGATAGAGGAGCAACAAAAACCACAAGACCTGCCAAAGCGATTCGCAAGGTTCAAAAAGGGAGATATGGTGGTGATCTTGCTGGGAGCCAAACGATAGGGGTAAGCAAGCAAACCAATCGAGGGACTTGCCAAGGTCAAAGAGGTCAATTTAGCTAGGGAAGGGGAGACCCCACGACCTGTCTTTATAGCCGATGACTTGACTGAGCAAGATGATGTAAGTCTCGTTACTCTCTTGTGAGAGTATATATACGTCTTTGCTCAGTCCCTAGAAGAGCTCAAAGGGGTAGACCCGAGTGTGGTGACTTACAACATATCCATGATACCTGCCGCAACATCGGTCAAGCAACGACTATATCCCATGAATCCAAATCACACCCATGCCATCAAGAAAGAAATGAACAAGCTAATGAGAGCAGGATTTATCTACGAAATTGAACACACAGACTAGGTTTCCCACATAGTCATAGAAGAAGAAGAAGAAGAGGAGGAGGAGGAGAGAGAGAGAGAGAGAGGGAGAGAAAGAGAGAGAGAGAGAGAAGAAGAAGAAGAAGAAGAAGAAGAAGAAGAAGAGAGGTGAGAAGGGAGAGAGACAAAGAAGAAGAAGAAGAATAATAATAATAATAAGAGAGAGAGAGAGAGAGAGAGAGAGAGAGAGAGAGAGAGAGACTCTTTGAAGAATCTCCTTCTCTTCCCCTCCCTGGAGGGTGGTGGCCACACGTACATATCTTTACCCCCTAAATTATCCTCCACTGCAGCTTAATTCTCTCCCCAACTTGGCCCCCGCTATTGGAGTACAAGGCGTGGAAGTCTTGTGCAATTCACGTCTAAGTGAGACTAAGATCGAGAATGGTCCCCAAGCAAAAAATGTCACATGTGAATGGCAACCCCACGATGAGAAACGAAGCCTCGGCAACAAGGACATCACTGCCAATTCAACTGCGGTACCGGTCGTAAGTAATGTATTTCCAAATTAATAGATGCTTGCTGTGATTTCTGCATGAGATGCATTAGACTCGTATTATGCCGCACTAGAATATGTCATTGAAAAGGATGAATTCCATCTCAAATATTCGAAGATGAAGTTTGCAAAGTGCTTGTATCAAGGGAAGTTAATTGCACCTAGTTGCTATGTGACAAATCCATGCACAACATAAGCAACATATAAGATTCTAAAGTATTAAGCATCGATAAGACTTCGATTAATATTTACCTAGGACAATATTGTTTAAGGTTCATAGATGCACATAGACGGTACATGCATGGGAGAGATTATGTGAAACTTACATCAATGATACATGTTTCCTTGCCTTATGAGAAAGGAAGATAAAATGTTGCATAGTAGGGAAAGGTTAAAAGACAAACATCACTTAGAGAAGATACATAAAAGCTCTTTCCAGAGTGATTATCTTGCATGGAAATGATAGGACTTACATCTTGTATAGTGTTTGAAACCTTAGCATATGCATTAGCTAAGTGTTAAGTAAAAATTTTCATGGTATTGCCCCTTGATCCCAAGGGGGAGAGCAAATATGCGATGGAAGGGTTATCGCGACTATTCTTGCAATGTTTGAAAAAGAGTACCATTGTTTTTTTGATTGATTGAATAACACCCTAAATGCTTTTACATTCAACTAATTGTTGGATTGTGGTTTGGATGAATATTCCAAGTGCTTGTGATTGATGGTAAATGCATGGCAGAGGTCCGTGATGCCAAGTTGCCATGGGAATAAATACATGTTTTCTGAAATATGATATTAGGGTTGAATGCCTTGTTTGTGCTTGATTCCTAAATGAATTAATTAAGGAAAGGATATCTTTCATGGGTGGATCATCTCCAAGATCACACCGTGGATTAACTCGAGAAGGGCACTGCTCAATTCATGGGCTGAAGGTGGAGTGGTGAAAAGGCCATCCGTAGAAATTGTCTTTCACTCCTAGGCCGCTTGGGGTCAGGTGGAGCTTTGGACACCCCTTGGTTAGTCTAGAATGGATTTGTAGACCGCCGCGAGCCCAACGTCTATGGCGTTGGAAGATCCTATTCTAGATAAAGGATGGAAATTTTGGTGCCATGTAATTTGAACCGGATACTTCTGTAGGGCAGAAGGGAAATATAATTTCTCCTGTATGGGCAGGAGACAAAGACTAACTTGAAGATAAGTTAAGGAACTTGTTTATTAAAAGGATTGTTTGCCCTATTTTTGTGTCGGTGCTTTAAGTTACACAAATGAACCATGTTCCCTAAAAGGCTCAATTAAGGAATCTGATTTTAAATGTCACACATAATTGTGGTAGAACCTAATTATTAGAAAAATAAAGCTACCAAGGGAAGCGGGTGAGCAGAATCCTCGACCGGTCTAGGGTGGTTTCAAAAAACTCAGACGTTTCTGATAAGGTTTCACCAACGTCCGATTGACCCTTAGGAATTGTTAGGTTAGAACCCCCAATTCATGCCATTTTAGGGGACCGGAATGGGACTATGCCCTATGGGTAGAGAGGTTGAGCAGTGCATCCCTCTCGTTTTTCATTCTCTTTGAACCAAGTGTGGCATGGATTTGCTTTGGCTTGGGTATCTCTGTGTAAAGTAGGATGTCCAAGAATGTTGTCAAGAGACATTGACCACTAGGAACCCAAATTCAGGTCTATCCTAGTGGGTCGACCGTGATCGTTCCGTTGCGTGGTAAACTCAAGAAACCCTAGGCAACAAACCTTGTGACATTCCATGGGAGTGACAGGAAATGTCGCTTATACTCGTCTCTTGATGGACCGCTAAAAACGTGCCTAGATATGCACATTATATTTTCTTGGTTATTGTGATTTTACCCTTCTCAAAGCATGCTCATTTTTACTCCTTGGATTCACTTGCACAGATGATGTGGATGGGGCCTTATGTGTACATAATAATGTGATTTGACTCATGTGCCTTGTGCCTATATATATAGGAGGGGTGCAAGGGAGTTGTGTACTAGTGCATCGTACGTAAAATGTCCTAAGGAACATGTGTCATTTTCAAGTGTAAATGTGAATGTACAAAGGTGATGGATGAATGGTGCACAAGCATGCAATGTTGGGGCGAATTTTGTGTACGAGGGCAACATAGGGTACTAGTGGTTGATTATGCACTAACATAGGAAATTGTGGATGAAGTTTAGTCTCTTAAGGTGGTGGCATTGCAAGGTGCAAAAGACACACATGCAAATCGTGCACTGGCATGCTAATGTGTATTGTGATGCTCGTAGATGCACTAGAATGAGCTATGCATATATGGCTATATTAGTGTGCTTAAAGGGTTTGGGTTATGCAAGGGTTACTTCAAGGTATAAGATGGAAAAAAACTATGAGCAAGGGACTGTGTGGAGTGCAGTTGAGATACACACATATTTGTGTGCTAGGTGAGTGGACTAGGTTTTTGCACAAGGTTATGTGCACAAGGGTAGGCTAGTGTAGCCTAAGCATCGCATTACAAGTGAGTATGGTGCAGCTAGAATGCTTTAGTCCTCAAGGCTCAAATGCATACATGTGAGTTCATACACAAAAGTAAGGTGTAAAAATACACAGGTATGTTAAGTAGTCATGTGCACCTATGCATGTGTGCTTGTGCATGCTTACTAAGATCACTAAGTGTTTCCTAGCATGAAAAGAGGGTGCAATACAACACTAGTGTATATGATAGTGAGTTATTCTCTATGAATGCGAATCCTAAAATGCAATGGATAAGGAGTAGCCTTAGTGCCCGTGTGCACTAAAGTAGGATAACTTTATTCAGGTTTACAATATTGCTCGTGCACATGTGTAAGAAGGGCAGCATCTCATAAGCATGAGATACATGGAATGCTAGAAACTATAGCCTTTATTATCACATATATGAAGATAATGTCAAAAAAACCATGAATACATGAAAATAGAAGCCATAGCCTTGCTAAGAGTCAATGATGAGCTATAGCATGAAACACACCTCATCTTAAGGTGGGGCGAGAAAGTCACCTATATACCATGGTGGGAAATGTACACACCCATGTCATGGTGGAAGTAACCATGAAGGTCCTTGGACGAGTGTTATTCCAAGGACGACAAAATCATAAGAAGATACCTACATTTGGCTGATTAGCCTTATTCATAGCAAACTTAGCTTCTCATATCCTGGGCTAAAATAGACTAAAATTATTTGCATTACAAACAAGCCCTTCTTTAAAAAGCTTTATTCTCAAAGCTAAGAATATGGGAAAATGTAAGGGATTGGACTTGGATTTCAAAGATCCATGTGCTAAAGAAGATTTCATATCCAATGAAGCTCAAGTGAGATCACTGCAGTGAATTTCCTACATATTATCTCATAATATGGGGAAAAAAAAACATAACTCGCAGTAGACATCTCCTTTATTGAGCAAATGAGATGTCATATTGAAGTAGATACTGAAGGCCATCATGTTCAAGGATGAAACCTTAACTTTGATTATGATAAGTCATTTTATTTAATGATACTATTTGTAATATAGCAAGTTGTATTATGCAAGATAGCCATGTTTTCCAAACATTCTTCCTCTCAAGAACATGAAGAAACAATGACTAAGTAGCACCAAATATCGAGCATGGAAGGATTTGTTGCAAGCTTATTTTCCTAGAACAAAGCCACTTGAATTGAATGGAATACCAATATTATAGCCATCAAGCATAGAAAAATTGTCATCAAGTAGAAGTATCAAGCCACTAGGATCAAGGTATAATGCATCATCCCCATAATCATTTCCAAAATCCCCCAAATCATAAAGAAACATAGTGTCATCATTATGCCTATCATCCATGTCATATACATATGCATTCCAAGCATAATGTCCATAGACATCCTCATAAAGAAGCTCATATGCATCATCGTCTAATGACCCAGTGTCTTCAAGACATTCAGTTGCAATACAATCCTCTTGAGTCACAGGGAAACGATGTAACTCTTGGGCTTGTTCTTATTCTAGATCATCGTCATTCATTTGTGTCTCATTGTCTACTTGAAACTCTTGATGCTCTTGTACTCTATCAACTTCTTGTCCATCTTCATCATCCATATCATCTTTAGCTTCTTAATTTCTTCATCTTCATCTTCATATACATCTTCATGTTAACCAAGTTTCTCTTCTTCCTCTTTCTTTTCCATAGCTCTTGCAATCAAAGTATTCGCCTTTGTAGTAGGTGATGCCATGATAGCATGCTTCCCATTTTCTTTATTATGGTAATATCCCAAAGAATTAGCATGAGGCTCCCTTACATAGGGCTATACATAGGTGATGTCATGATAGCATGCTTCCCGTTTTCTTTATGATGGTAATACCCCAAAGAATTAGCATGAGGCTCCCTTACATAGGGCTATACATAGGAATCATAAGAGCTACCATTCAATTCCGTTATATAGGGCTATCCATAGGAGTCTTGAAGATGACCGTACATTGCATAGGGATATGCAAAATGATGCTACCCATTAGCATCATGATAATGACCATGATTATATGGGGATTATATCCATAATCTTGGCCCATAACTTGTCCCATAGAGTTTGGAGAATCACTATGATTATGATGCTAAAGATTACCATAATGATGTGGCTGACCAACATGTGACTGCCTTTGCCCATGCAAATGTGGAACTCGTGTTTGGCTCATCATGTTCTCAAATACCCTCTTTTTGTTTTCATCATACCTACCGTGCATTTCATCCCAGTGTGTTTGATATTTGGATTGCATAAATGATACTTTATGGTCCTTACATGCATGATGATGTCTAGGACAATAGGCATCATGCACATTTGCATTTTGTCCATATGCATAAGGTTGATGCTACTCAAAGTTGCATGGTGATTGTCCATGGCTATGATATGATTCATTTGCATTTGACCATGAGATTCTGTATATGGCTGCTTTCCATGTACCTCATATCCTTCACTACATTGCCCATATGCCTTTGATCCATATTCACTAGCATAATGCTACTCATGTACATGACTAGGTCCATACGCACTAGCCTAATGTTGTCCATGTCCTTATGATCATGTGCATGTTGCTAGTCATGGCCCTTTTCATGGTGATACTATTGCTCATAGCAATGTTGATCATAAGGTTGATGTCCATGCCATGTATATGCTTCATGATCTTCATGATGATAAGCATGTTGCATGATTGCATGGTAATCTTGTTGTTCTTGCATAACTATTCCAAATGCATAAAAATATGATGGCATTTTCCTCACTCTACCAAAGTTTCCAAAGAGCATATAATTAGTGCTTATTTCTCTTGATCATAGCTCCAAGTCTAGTGTGTCTTGCTTGTCATTGTAGACCTTTCTAGAAAATCTACTTCGTTCGGGATAATGCTCGAATACGGTTGATGTCTAGTTCTATTTACTTATGTTGGCTTCCTTATTTATTAATGATATCTACTTCAAGTTATTTAATTAGGAATGATCATGATGATAGTAAACATCATGATACTTTTTGGGACAACAATTGCACATTAATGAATATAATATGTATTTTTTGTGTCTGCATGTCAAACCTGAATGTTAAATGCCTAAAAGGGTTATGAATTCATTTAGAAAGTTGTTTGCAACAACATGGTAATTTCAGGCAGTTTGATGTTTTTATGTGTTCTTGTTGTGGACTTAAGAGGCCGTAACACTTCGGTGATCCTCCTAGTTTCATGGGCAACATTCTCATGATTTAGGCATCATGCATGGAAATAAGAAATTTGCAAGACAGTGCAATATTGCGATGGTTTTAGTCAATATCCTGAAGATCTCCATTATTCAGGAGTTCTCAATGATATGGGTTCAAAGCAGTCTAGTTCCAGTTGAAAATTTTGATCTATAATAGCCAGTAGTTTCAAGGGTTCATTTTGAGAGTTTCAAGATGTAGCCCTCATTTCAAGTCTTTAGGTTTCTTTTTAAAGTTGAAATGTGAATGGAGAAAGATACAATAGTAGCAAAAGAGGGTGCAATCTATTGAGAGGAAACTTGAGACGATGAGAGAAAATAGAGATTCAAGCAGTTTTAGGGTAGATATGCATTCAAGCAGATTCTTGCAATTCAGACAGTTTCTTGCAATTCAGATAGTTTCTTGCAGTTCGGGAAAATTCGTGTAATTCAAGTAGATTCATGTTATTCAAATGTTCAGGACATGATGGAAAAGAATACAGGAGGAACAATGGAAGCTGCCTAAAGAAATGTAGATAGAGGAGCAACAAAAACCACAAGACCTGCCAAAGCGATTCGCAAGGTTCAAAAAGGGAGATATGGTGGTGATCTTGCTGGGAGCCAAACGATAGGGGTAAGCAAGCAAACCAATCGAGGGACTTGCCAAGGTCAAAGAGGTCAATTTAGCTAGGGAAGGGGAGACCCCACGACCTGTCTTTATAGCCGATGACTTGACTGAGCAAGATGATGTAAGTCTCGTTACTCTCTTGTGAGAGTATATATACGTCTTTGCTCAGTCCCTAGAAGAGCTCAAAGGGGTAGACCCGAGTGTGGTGACTTACAACATATCCATGATACCTGCCGCAACATCGGTCAAGCAACGACTATATCCCATGAATCCAAATCACACCCATGCCATCAAGAAAGAAATGAACAAGCTAATGAGAGCAGGATTTATCTACGAAATTGAACACACAGACTAGGTTTCCCACATAGTCATAGAAGAAGAAGAAGAAGAAGAGGAGGAGGAGAGAGAGAGAGAGAGAGGGAGAGAAAGAGAGAGAGAGAGAGAGAGAAGAAGAAGAAGAAGAAGAAGAAGAAGAAGAGAGGTGAGAAGGGAGAGAGACAAAGAAGAAGAAGAATAATAATAATAAGAGAGAGAGAGAGAGAGAGAGAGAGAGAGAGAGAGAGAGAGAGAGACTCTTTGAAGAATCTCCTTCTCTTCCCCTCCCTGGAGGGTGGTGGCCACACGTACATATCTTTACCCCCTAAATTATCCTCCACTGCAGCTTAATTCTCTCCCCAACTTGGCCCCCGCTATTGGAGTACAAGGCGTGGAAGTCTTGTGCAATTCACGTCTAAGTGAGACTAAGATCGAGAATGGTCCCCAAGCAAAAAATGTCACATGTGAATGGCAACCCCACGATGAGAAACGAAGCCTCGGCAACAAGGACATCACTGCCAATTCAACTGCGGTACCGGTCGTAAGTAATGTATTTCCAAATTAATAGATGCTTGCTGTGATTTCTGCATGAGATGCATTAGACTCGTATTATGCCGCACTAGAATATGTCATTGAAAAGGATGAATTCCATCTCAAATATTCGAAGATGAAGTTTGCAAAGTGCTTGTATCAAGGGAAGTTAATTGCACCTAGTTGCTATGTGACAAATCCATGCACAACATAAGCAACATATAAGATTCTAAAGTATTAAGCATCGATAAGACTTCGATTAATATTTACCTAGGACAATATTGTTTAAGGTTCATAGATGCACATAGACGGTACATGCATGGGAGAGATTATGTGAAACTTACATCAATGATACATGTTTCCTTGCCTTATGAGAAAGGAAGATAAAATGTTGCATAGTAGGGAAAGGTTAAAAGACAAACATCACTTAGAGAAGATACATAAAAGCTCTTTCCAGAGTGATTATCTTGCATGGAAATGATAGGACTTACATCTTGTATAGTGTTTGAAACCTTAGCATATGCATTAGCTAAGTGTTAAGTAAAAATTTTCATGGTATTGCCCCTTGATCCCAAGGGGGAGAGCAAATATGCGATGGAAGGGTTATCGCGACTATTCTTGCAATGTTTGAAAAAGAGTACCATTGTTTTTTTGATTGATTGAATAACACCCTAAATGCTTTTACATTCAACTAATTGTTGGATTGTGGTTTGGATGAATATTCCAAGTGCTTGTGATTGATGGTAAATGCATGGCAGAGGTCCGTGATGCCAAGTTGCCATGGGAATAAATACATGTTTTCTGAAATATGATATTAGGGTTGAATGCCTTGTTTGTGCTTGATTCCTAAATGAATTAATTAAGGAAAGGATATCTTTCATGGGTGGATCATCTCCAAGATCACACCGTGGATTAACTCGAGAAGGGCACTGCTCAATTCATGGGCTGAAGGTGGAGTGGTGAAAAGGCCATCCGTAGAAATTGTCTTTCACTCCTAGGCCGCTTGGGGTCAGGTGGAGCTTTGGACACCCCTTGGTTAGTCTAGAATGGATTTGTAGACCGCCGCGAGCCCAACGTCTATGGCGTTGGAAGATCCTATTCTAGATAAAGGATGGAAATTTTGGTGCCATGTAATTTGAACCGGATACTTCTGTAGGGCAGAAGGGAAATATAATTTCTCCTGTATGGGCAGGAGACAAAGACTAACTTGAAGATAAGTTAAGGAACTTGTTTATTAAAAGGATTGTTTGCCCTATTTTTGTGTCGGTGCTTTAAGTTACACAAATGAACCATGTTCCCTAAAAGGCTCAATTAAGGAATCTGATTTTAAATGTCACACATAATTGTGGTAGAACCTAATTATTAGAAAAATAAAGCTACCAAGGGAAGCGGGTGAGCAGAATCCTCGACCGGTCTAGGGTGGTTTCAAAAAACTCAGACGTTTCTGATAAGGTTTCACCAACGTCCGATTGACCCTTAGGAATTGTTAGGTTAGAACCCCCAATTCATGCCATTTTAGGGGACCGGAATGGGACTATGCCCTATGGGTAGAGAGGTTGAGCAGTGCATCCCTCTCGTTTTTCATTCTCTTTGAACCAAGTGTGGCATGGATTTGCTTTGGCTTGGGTATCTCTGTGTAAAGTAGGATGTCCAAGAATGTTGTCAAGAGACATTGACCACTAGGAACCCAAATTCAGGTCTATCCTAGTGGGTCGACCGTGATCGTTCCGTTGCGTGGTAAACTCAAGAAACCCTAGGCAACAAACCTTGTGACATTCCATGGGAGTGACAGGAAATGTCGCTTATACTCGTCTCTTGATGGACCGCTAAAAACGTGCCTAGATATGCACATTATATTTTCTTGGTTATTGTGATTTTACCCTTCTCAAAGCATGCTCATTTTTACTCCTTGGATTCACTTGCACAGATGATGTGGATGGGGCCTTATGTGTACATAATAATGTGATTTGACTCATGTGCCTTGTGCCTATATATATAGGAGGGGTGCAAGGGAGTTGTGTACTAGTGCATCGTACGTAAAATGTCCTAAGGAACATGTGTCATTTTCAAGTGTAAATGTGAATGTACAAAGGTGATGGATGAATGGTGCACAAGCATGCAATGTTGGGGCGAATTTTGTGTACGAGGGCAACATAGGGTACTAGTGGTTGATTATGCACTAACATAGGAAATTGTGGATGAAGTTTAGTCTCTTAAGGTGGTGGCATTGCAAGGTGCAAAAGACACACATGCAAATCGTGCACTGGCATGCTAATGTGTATTGTGATGCTCGTAGATGCACTAGAATGAGCTATGCATATATGGCTATATTAGTGTGCTTAAAGGGTTTGGGTTATGCAAGGGTTACTTCAAGGTATAAGATGGAAAAAAACTATGAGCAAGGGACTGTGTGGAGTGCAGTTGAGATACACACATATTTGTGTGCTAGGTGAGTGGACTAGGTTTTTGCACAAGGTTATGTGCACAAGGGTAGGCTAGTGTAGCCTAAGCATCGCATTACAAGTGAGTATGGTGCAGCTAGAATGCTTTAGTCCTCAAGGCTCAAATGCATACATGTGAGTTCATACACAAAAGTAAGGTGTAAAAATACACAGGTATGTTAAGTAGTCATGTGCACCTATGCATGTGTGCTTGTGCATGCTTACTAAGATCACTAAGTGTTTCCTAG
This sequence comes from Lygodium microphyllum, assembly GCF_053477565.2. Taxonomy (NCBI): domain Eukaryota; kingdom Viridiplantae; phylum Streptophyta; class Polypodiopsida; order Schizaeales; family Lygodiaceae; genus Lygodium; species Lygodium microphyllum. Next base: position 9,852,630 of record NC_141157.1, read on the forward strand.
CATGAAAAGAGGGTGCAATACAACACTAGTGTATATGATAGTGAGTTATTCTCTATGAATGCGAATCCTAAAATGCAATGGATAAGGAGTAGCCTTAGTGCCCGTGTGCACTAAAGTAGGATAACTTTATTCAGGTTTACAATATTGCTCGTGCACATGTGTAAGAAGGGCAGCATCTCATAAGCATGAGATACATGGAATGCTAGAAACTATAGCCTTTATTATCACATATATGAAGATAATGTCAAAAAAACCATGAATACATGAAAATAGAAGCCATAGCCTTGCTAAGAGTCAATGATGAGCTATAGCATGAAACACACCTCATCTTAAGGTGGGGCGAGAAAGTCACCTATATACCATGGTGGGAAATGTACACACCCATGTCATGGTGGAAGTAACCATGAAGGTCCTTGGACGAGTGTTATTCCAAGGACGACAAAATCATAAGAAGATACCTACATTTGGCTGATTAGCCTTATTCATAGCAAACTTAGCTTCTCATATCCTGGGCTAAAATAGACTAAAATTATTTGCATTACAAACAAGCCCTTCTTTAAAAAGCTTTATTCTCAAAGCTAAGAATATGGGAAAATGTAAGGGATTGGACTTGGATTTCAAAGATCCATGTGCTAAAGAAGATTTCATATCCAATGAAGCTCAAGTGAGATCACTGCAGTGAATTTCCTACATATTATCTCATAATATGGGGAAAAAAAAACATAACTCGCAGTAGACATCTCCTTTATTGAGCAAATGAGATGTCATATTGAAGTAGATACTGAAGGCCATCATGTTCAAGGATGAAACCTTAACTTTGATTATGATAAGTCATTTTATTTAATGATACTATTTGTAATATAGCAAGTTGTATTATGCAAGATAGCCATGTTTTCCAAACATTCTTCCTCTCAAGAACATGAAGAAACAATGACTAAGTAGCACCAAATATCGAGCATGGAAGGATTTGTTGCAAGCTTATTTTCCTAGAACAAAGCCACTTGAATTGAATGGAATACCAATATTATAGCCATCAAGCATAGAAAAATTGTCATCAAGTAGAAGTATCAAGCCACTAGGATCAAGGTATAATGCATCATCCCCATAATCATTTCCAAAATCCCCCAAATCATAAAGAAACATAGTGTCATCATTATGCCTATCATCCATGTCATATACATATGCATTCCAAGCATAATGTCCATAGACATCCTCATAAAGAAGCTCATATGCATCATCGTCTAATGACCCAGTGTCTTCAAGACATTCAGTTGCAATACAATCCTCTTGAGTCACAGGGAAACGATGTAACTCTTGGGCTTGTTCTTATTCTAGATCATCGTCATTCATTTGTGTCTCATTGTCTACTTGAAACTCTTGATGCTCTTGTACTCTATCAACTTCTTGTCCATCTTCATCATCCATATCATCTTTAGCTTCTTAATTTCTTCATCTTCATCTTCATATACATCTTCATGTTAACCAAGTTTCTCTTCTTCCTCTTTCTTTTCCATAGCTCTTGCAATCAAAGTATTCGCCTTTGTAGTAGGTGATGCCATGATAGCATGCTTCCCATTTTCTTTATTATGGTAATATCCCAAAGAATTAGCATGAGGCTCCCTTACATAGGGCTATACATAGGTGATGTCATGATAGCATGCTTCCCGTTTTCTTTATGATGGTAATACCCCAAAGAATTAGCATGAGGCTCCCTTACATAGGGCTATACATAGGAATCATAAGAGCTACCATTCAATTCCGTTATATAGGGCTATCCATAGGAGTCTTGAAGATGACCGTACATTGCATAGGGATATGCAAAATGATGCTACCCATTAGCATCATGATAATGACCATGATTATATGGGGATTATATCCATAATCTTGGCCCATAACTTGTCCCATAGAGTTTGGAGAATCACTATGATTATGATGCTAAAGATTACCATAATGATGTGGCTGACCAACATGTGACTGCCTTTGCCCATGCAAATGTGGAACTCGTGTTTGGCTCATCATGTTCTCAAATACCCTCTTTTTGTTTTCATCATACCTAGCGTGCATTTCATCCCAGTGTGTTTGATATTTGGATTGCATAAATGATACTTTATGGTCCTTACATGCATGATGATGTCTAGGACAATAGGCATCATGCACATTTGCATTTTGTCCATATGCATAAGGTTGATGCTACTCAAAGTTGCATGGTGATTGTCCATGGCTATGATATGATTCATTTGCATTTGACCATGAGATTCTGTATATGGCTGCTTTCCATGTACCTCATATCCTTCACTACATTGCCCATATGCCTTTGATCCATATTCACTAGCATAATGCTACTCATGTACATGACTAGGTCCATACGCACTAGCCTAATGTTGTCCATGTCCTTATGATCATGTGCATGTTGCTAGTCATGGCCCTTTTCATGGTGATACTATTGCTCATAGCAATGTTGATCATAAGGTTGATGTCCATGCCATGTATATGCTTCATGATCTTCATGATGATAAGCATGTTGCATGATTGCATGGTAATCTTGTTGTTCTTGCATAACTATTCCAAATGCATAAAAATATGATGGCATTTTCCTCACTCTACCAAAGTTTCCAAAGAGCATATAATTAGTGCTTATTTCTCTTGATCATAGCTCCAAGTCTAGTGTGTCTTGCTTGTCATTGTAGACCTTTCTAGAAAATCTACTTCGTTCGGGATAATGCTCGAATACGGTTGATGTCTAGTTCTATTTACTTATGTTGGCTTCCTTATTTATTAATGATATCTACTTCAAGTTATTTAATTAGGAATGATCATGATGATAGTAAACATCATGATACTTTTTGGGACAACAATTGCACATTAATGAATATAATATGTATTTTTTGTGTCTGCATGTCAAACCTGAATGTTAAATGCCTAAAAGGGTTATGAATTCATTTAGAAAGTTGTTTGCAACAACATGGTAATTTCAGGCAGTTTGATGTTTTTATGTGTTCTTGTTGTGGACTTAAGAGGCCGTAACACTTCGGTGATCCTCCTAGTTTCATGGGCAACATTCTCATGATTTAGGCATCATGCATGGAAATAAGAAATTTGCAAGACAGTGCAATATTGCGATGGTTTTAGTCAATATCCTGAAGATCTCCATTATTCAGGAGTTCTCAATGATATGGGTTCAAAGCAGTCTAGTTCCAGTTGAAAATTTTGATCTATAATAGCCAGTAGTTTCAAGGGTTCATTTTGAGAGTTTCAAGATGTAGCCCTCATTTCAAGTCTTTAGGTTTCTTTTTAAAGTTGAAATGTGAATGGAGAAAGATACAATAGTAGCAAAAGAGGGTGCAATCTATTGAGAGGAAACTTGAGACGATGAGAGAAAATAGAGATTCAAGCAGTTTTAGGGTAGATATGCATTCAAGCAGATTCTTGCAATTCAGACAGTTTCTTGCAATTCAGATAGTTTCTTGCAGTTGGGGAAAATTCGTGTAATTCAAGTAGATTCATGTTATTCAAATGTTCAGGACATGATGGAAAAGAATACAGGAGGAACAATGGAAGCTGCCTAAAGAAATGTAGATAGAGGAGCAACAAAAACCACAAGACCTGCCAAAGCGATTCGCAAGGTTCAAAAAGGGAGATATGGTGGTGATCTTGCTGGGAGCCAAACGATAGGGGTAAGCAAGCAAACCAATCGAGGGACTTGCCAAGGTCAAAGAGGTCAATTTAGCTAGGGAAGGGGAGACCCCACGACCTGTCTTTATAGCCGATGACTTGACTGAGCAAGATGATGTAAGTCTCGTTACTCTCTTGTGAGAGTATATATACGTCTTTGCTCAGTCCCTAGAAGAGCTCAAAGGGGTAGACCCGAGTGTGGTGACTTACAACATATCCATGATACCTGCCGCAACATCGGTCAAGCAACGACTATATCCCATGAATCCAAATCACACCCATGCCATCAAGAAAGAAATGAACAAGCTAATGAGAGCAGGATTTATCTACGAAATTGAACACACAGACTAGGTTTCCCACATAGTCATAGAAGAAGAAGAAGAAGAGGAGGAGGAGGAGAGAGAGAGAGAGAGAGGGAGAGAAAGAGAGAGAGAGAGAGAAGAAGAAGAAGAAGAAGAAGAAGAAGAAGAGAGGTGAGAAGGGAGAGAGACAAAGAAGAAGAAGAAGAATAATAATAATAATAAGAGAGAGAGAGAGAGAGAGAGAGAGAGAGAGAGAGAGACTCTTTGAAGAATCTCCTTCTCTTCCCCTCCCTGGAGGGTGGTGGCCACACGTACATATCTTTACCCCCTAAATTATCCTCCACTGCAGCTTAATTCTCTCCCCAACTTGGCCCCCGCTATTGGAGTACAAGGCGTGGAAGTCTTGTGCAATTCACGTCTAAGTGAGACTAAGATCGAGAATGGTCCCCAAGCAAAAAATGTCACATGTGAATGGCAACCCCACGATGAGAAACGAAGCCTCGGCAACAAGGACATCACTGCCAATTCAACTGCGGTACCGGTCGTAAGTAATGTATTTCCAAATTAATAGATGCTTGCTGTGATTTCTGCATGAGATGCATTAGACTCGTATTATGCCGCACTAGAATATGTCATTGAAAAGGATGAATTCCATCTCAAATATTCGAAGATGAAGTTTGCAAAGTGCTTGTATCAAGGGAAGTTAATTGCACCTAGTTGCTATGTGACAAATCCATGCACAACATAAGCAACATATAAGATTCTAAAGTATTAAGCATCGATAAGACTTCGATTAATATTTACCTAGGACAATATTGTTTAAGGTTCATAGATGCACATAGACGGTACATGCATGGGAGAGATTATGTGAAACTTACATCAATGATACATGTTTCCTTGCCTTATGAGAAAGGAAGATAAAATGTTGCATAGTAGGGAAAGGTTAAAAGACAAACATCACTTAGAGAAGATACATAAAAGCTCTTTCCAGAGTGATTATCTTGCATGGAAATGATAGGACTTACATCTTGTATAGTGTTTGAAACCTTAGCATATGCATTAGCTAAGTGTTAAGTAAAAATTTTCATGGTATTGCCCCTTGATCCCAAGGGGGAGAGCAAATATGCGATGGAAGGGTTATCGCGACTATTCTTGCAATGTTTGAAAAAGAGTACCATTGTTTTTTTGATTGATTGAATAACACCCTAAATGCTTTTACATTCAACTAATTGTTGGATTGTGGTTTGGATGAATATTCCAAGTGCTTGTGATTGATGGTAAATGCATGGCAGAGGTCCGTGATGCCAAGTTGCCATGGGAATAAATACATGTTTTCTGAAATATGATATTAGGGTTGAATGCCTTGTTTGTGCTTGATTCCTAAATGAATTAATTAAGGAAAGGATATCTTTCATGGGTGGATCATCTCCAAGATCACACCGTGGATTAACTCGAGAAGGGCACTGCTCAATTCATGGGCTGAAGGTGGAGTGGTGAAAAGGCCATCCGTAGAAATTGTCTTTCACTCCTAGGCCGCTTGGGGTCAGGTGGAGCTTTGGACACCCCTTGGTTAGTCTAGAATGGATTTGTAGACCGCCGCGAGCCCAACGTCTATGGCGTTGGAAGATCCTATTCTAGATAAAGGATGGAAATTTTGGTGCCATGTAATTTGAACCGGATACTTCTGTAGGGCAGAAGGGAAATATAATTTCTCCTGTATGGGCAGGAGACAAAGACTAACTTGAAGATAAGTTAAGGAACTTGTTTATTAAAAGGATTGTTTGCCCTATTTTTGTGTCGGTGCTTTAAGTTACACAAATGAACCATGTTCCCTAAAAGGCTCAATTAAGGAATCTGATTTTAAATGTCACACATAATTGTGGTAGAACCTAATTATTAGAAAAATAAAGCTACCAAGGGAAGCGGGTGAGCAGAATCCTCGACCGGTCTAGGGTGGTTTCAAAAAACTCAGACGTTTCTGATAAGGTTTCACCAACGTCCGATTGACCCTTAGGAATTGTTAGGTTAGAACCCCCAATTCATGCCATTTTAGGGGACCGGAATGGGACTATGCCCTATGGGTAGAGAGGTTGAGCAGTGCATCCCTCTCGTTTTTCATTCTCTTTGAACCAAGTGTGGCATGGATTTGCTTTGGCTTGGGTATCTCTGTGTAAAGTAGGATGTCCAAGAATGTTGTCAAGAGACATTGACCACTAGGAACCCAAATTCAGGTCTATCCTAGTGGGTCGACCGTGATCGTTCCGTTGCGTGGTAAACTCAAGAAACCCTAGGCAACAAACCTTGTGACATTCCATGGGAGTGACAGGAAATGTCGCTTATACTCGTCTCTTGATGGACCGCTAAAAACGTGCCTAGATATGCACATTATATTTTCTTGGTTATTGTGATTTTACCCTTCTCAAAGCATGCTCATTTTTACTCCTTGGATTCACTTGCACAGATGATGTGGATGGGGCCTTATGTGTACATAATAATGTGATTTGACTCATGTGCCTTGTGCCTATATATATAGGAGGGGTGCAAGGGAGTTGTGTACTAGTGCATCGTACGTAAAATGTCCTAAGGAACATGTGTCATTTTCAAGTGTAAATGTGAATGTACAAAGGTGATGGATGAATGGTGCACAAGCATGCAATGTTGGGGCGAATTTTGTGTACGAGGGCAACATAGGGTACTAGTGGTTGATTATGCACTAACATAGGAAATTGTGGATGAAGTTTAGTCTCTTAAGGTGGTGGCATTGCAAGGTGCAAAAGACACACATGCAAATCGTGCACTGGCATGCTAATGTGTATTGTGATGCTCGTAGATGCACTAGAATGAGCTATGCATATATGGCTATATTAGTGTGCTTAAAGGGTTTGGGTTATGCAAGGGTTACTTCAAGGTATAAGATGGAAAAAAACTATGAGCAAGGGACTGTGTGGAGTGCAGTTGAGATACACACATATTTGTGTGCTAGGTGAGTGGACTAGGTTTTTGCACAAGGTTATGTGCACAAGGGTAGGCTAGTGTAGCCTAAGCATCGCATTACAAGTGAGTATGGTGCAGCTAGAATGCTTTAGTCCTCAAGGCTCAAATGCATACATGTGAGTTCATACACAAAAGTAAGGTGTAAAAATACACAGGTATGTTAAGTAGTCATGTGCACCTATGCATGTGTGCTTGTGCATGCTTACTAAGATCACTAAGTGTTTCCTAGCATGAAAAGAGGGTGCAATACAACACTAGTGTATATGATAGTGAGTTATTCTCTATGAATGCGAATCCTAAAATGCAATGGATAAGGAGTAGCCTTAGTGCCCGTGTGCACTAAAGTAGGATAACTTTATTCAGGTTTACAATATTGCTCGTGCACATGTGTAAGAAGGGCAGCATCTCATAAGCATGAGATACATGGAATGCTAGAAACTATAGCCTTTATTATCACATATATGAAGATAATGTCAAAAAAACCATGAATACATGAAAATAGAAGCCATAGCCTTGCTAAGAGTCAATGATGAGCTATAGCATGAAACACACCTCATCTTAAGGTGGGGCGAGAAAGTCACCTATATACCATGGTGGGAAATGTACACACCCATGTCATGGTGGAAGTAACCATGAAGGTCCTTGGACGAGTGTTATTCCAAGGACGACAAAATCATAAGAAGATACCTACATTTGGCTGATTAGCCTTATTCATAGCAAACTTAGCTTCTCATATCCTGGGCTAAAATAGACTAAAATTATTTGCATTACAAACAAGCCCTTCTTTAAAAAGCTTTATTCTCAAAGCTAAGAATATGGGAAAATGTAAGGGATTGGACTTGGATTTCAAAGATCCATGTGCTAAAGAAGATTTCATATCCAATGAAGCTCAAGTGAGATCACTGCAGTGAATTTCCTACATATTATCTCATAATATGGGGAAAAAAAAACATAACTCGCAGTAGACATCTCCTTTATTGAGCAAATGAGATGTCATATTGAAGTAGATACTGAAGGCCATCATGTTCAAGGATGAAACCTTAACTTTGATTATGATAAGTCATTTTATTTAATGATACTATTTGTAATATAGCAAGTTGTATTATGCAAGATAGCCATGTTTTCCAAACATTCTTCCTCTCAAGAACATGAAGAAACAATGACTAAGTAGCACCAAATATCGAGCATGGAAGGATTTGTTGCAAGCTTATTTTCCTAGAACAAAGCCACTTGAATTGAATGGAATACCAATATTATAGCCATCAAGCATAGAAAAATTGTCATCAAGTAGAAGTATCAAGCCACTAGGATCAAGGTATAATGCATCATCCCCATAATCATTTCCAAAATCCCCCAAATCATAAAGAAACATAGTGTCATCATTATGCCTATCATCCATGTCATATACATATGCATTCCAAGCATAATGTCCATAGACATCCTCATAAAGAAGCTCATATGCATCATCGTCTAATGACCCAGTGTCTTCAAGACATTCAGTTGCAATACAATCCTCTTGAGTCACAGGGAAACGATGTAACTCTTGGGCTTGTTCTTATTCTAGATCATCGTCATTCATTTGTGTCTCATTGTCTACTTGAAACTCTTGATGCTCTTGTACTCTATCAACTTCTTGTCCATCTTCATCATCCATATCATCTTTAGCTTCTTAATTTCTTCATCTTCATCTTCATATACATCTTCATGTTAACCAAGTTTCTCTTCTTCCTCTTTCTTTTCCATAGCTCTTGCAATCAAAGTATTCGCCTTTGTAGTAGGTGATGCCATGATAGCATGCTTCCCATTTTCTTTATTATGGTAATATCCCAAAGAATTAGCATGAGGCTCCCTTACATAGGGCTATACATAGGTGATGTCATGATAGCATGCTTCCCGTTTTCTTTATGATGGTAATACCCCAAAGAATTAGCATGAGGCTCCCTTACATAGGGCTATACATAGGAATCATAAGAGCTACCATTCAATTCCGTTATATAGGGCTATCCATAGGAGTCTTGAAGATGACCGTACATTGCATAGGGATATGCAAAATGATGCTACCCATTAGCATCATGATAATGACCATGATTATATGGGGATTATATCCATAATCTTGGCCCATAACTTGTCCCATAGAGTTTGGAGAATCACTATGATTATGATGCTAAAGATTACCATAATGATGTGGCTGACCAACATGTGACTGCCTTTGCCCATGCAAATGTGGAACTCGTGTTTGGCTCATCATGTTCTCAAATACCCTCTTTTTGTTTTCATCATACCTACCGTGCATTTCATCCCAGTGTGTTTGATATTTGGATTGCATAAATGATACTTTATGGTCCTTACATGCATGATGATGTCTAGGACAATAGGCATCATGCACATTTGCATTTTGTCCATATGCATAAGGTTGATGCTACTCAAAGTTGCATGGTGATTGTCCATGGCTATGATATGATTCATTTGCATTTGACCATGAGATTCTGTATATGGCTGCTTTCCATGTACCTCATATCCTTCACTACATTGCCCATATGCCTTTGATCCATATTCACTAGCATAATGCTACTCATGTACATGACTAGGTCCATACGCACTAGCCTAATGTTGTCCATGTCCTTATGATCATGTGCATGTTGCTAGTCATGGCCCTTTTCATGGTGATACTATTGCTCATAGCAATGTTGATCATAAGGTTGATGTCCATGCCATGTATATGCTTCATGATCTTCATGATGATAAGCATGTTGCATGATTGCATGGTAATCTTGTTGTTCTTGCATAACTATTCCAAATGCATAAAAATATGATGGCATTTTCCTCACTCTACCAAAGTTTCCAAAGAGCATATAATTAGTGCTTATTTCTCTTGATCATAGCTCCAAGTCTAGTGTGTCTTGCTTGTCATTGTAGACCTTTCTAGAAAATCTACTTCGTTCGGGATAATGCTCGAATACGGTTGATGTCTAGTTCTATTTACTTATGTTGGCTTCCTTATTTATTAATGATATCTACTTCAAGTTATTTAATTAGGAATGATCATGATGATAGTAAACATCATGATACTTTTTGGGACAACAATTGCACATTAATGAATATAATATGTATTTTTTGTGTCTGCATGTCAAACCTGAATGTTAAATGCCTAAAAGGGTTATGAATTCATTTAGAAAGTTGTTTGCAACAACATGGTAATTTCAGGCAGTTTGATGTTTTTATGTGTTCTTGTTGTGGACTTAAGAGGCCGTAACACTTCGGTGATCCTCCTAGTTTCATGGGCAACATTCTCATGATTTAGGCATCATGCATGGAAATAAGAAATTTGCAAGACAGTGCAATATTGCGATGGTTTTAGTCAATATCCTGAAGATCTCCATTATTCAGGAGTTCTCAATGATATGGGTTCAAAGCAGTCTAGTTCCAGTTGAAAATTTTGATCTATAATAGCCAGTAGTTTCAAGGGTTCATTTTGAGAGTTTCAAGATGTAGCCCTCATTTCAAGTCTTTAGGTTTCTTTTTAAAGTTGAAATGTGAATGGAGAAAGATACAATAGTAGCAAAAGAGGGTGCAATCTATTGAGAGGAAACTTGAGACGATGAGAGAAAATAGAGATTCAAGCAGTTTTAGGGTAGATATGCATTCAAGCAGATTCTTGCAATTCAGACAGTTTCTTGCAATTCAGATAGTTTCTTGCAGTTCGGGAAAATTCGTGTAATTCAAGTAGATTCATGTTATTCAAATGTTCAGGACATGATGGAAAAGAATACAGGAGGAACAATGGAAGCTGCCTAAAGAAATGTAGATAGAGGAGCAACAAAAACCACAAGACCTGCCAAAGCGATTCGCAAGGTTCAAAAAGGGAGATATGGTGGTGATCTTGCTGGGAGCCAAACGATAGGGGTAAGCAAGCAAACCAATCGAGGGACTTGCCAAGGTCAAAGAGGTCAATTTAGCTAGGGAAGGGGAGACCCCACGACCTGTCTTTATAGCCGATGACTTGACTGAGCAAGATGATGTAAGTCTCGTTACTCTCTTGTGAGAGTATATATACGTCTTTGCTCAGTCCCTAGAAGAGCTCAAAGGGGTAGACCCGAGTGTGGTGACTTACAACATATCCATGATACCTGCCGCAACATCGGTCAAGCAACGACTATATCCCATGAATCCAAATCACACCCATGCCATCAAGAAAGAAATGAACAAGCTAATGAGAGCAGGATTTATCTACGAAATTGAACACACAGACTAGGTTTCCCACATAGTCATAGAAGAAGAAGAAGAAGAGGAGGAGGAGGAGAGAGAGAGAGAGAGAGAGAGAGAGGAGAGAGAGAGAGAGAGAGAGAGAGAAGAAGAAGAAGAAGAGAGGTGAGAAGGGAGAGAGACAAAGAAGAAGAAGAAGAATAATAATAATAATAAGAGAGAGAGAGAGAGAGAGAGAGAGAGAGAGAGAGAGAGAGACTCTTTGAAGAATCTCCTTCTCTTCCCCTCCCTGGAGGGTGGTGGCCACACGTACATATCTTTACCCCCTAAATTATCCTCCACTGCAGCTTAATTCTCTCCCCAACTTGGCCCCCGCTATTGGAGTACAAGGCGTGGAAGTCTTGTGCAATTCACGTCTAAGTGAGACTAAGATCGAGAATGGTCCCCAAGCAAAAAATGTCACATGTGAATGGCAACCCCACGATGAGAAACGAAGCCTCGGCAACAAGGACATCACTGCCAATTCAACTGCGGTACCGGTCGTAAGTAATGTATTTCCAAATTAATAGATGCTTGCTGTGATTTCTGCATGAGATGCATTAGACTCGTATTATGCCGCACTAGAATATGTCATTGAAAAGGATGAATTCCATCTCAAATATTCGAAGATGAAGTTTGCAAAGTGCTTGTATCAAGGGAAGTTAATTGCACCTAGTTGCTATGTGACAAATCCATGCACAACATAAGCAACATATAAGATTCTAAAGTATTAAGCATCGATAAGACTTCGATTAATATTTACCTAGGACAATATTGTTTAAGGTTCATAGATGCACATAGACGGTACATGCATGGGAGAGATTATGTGAAACTTACATCAATGATACATGTTTCCTTGCCTTATGAGAAAGGAAGATAAAATGTTGCATAGTAGGGAAAGGTTAAAAGACAAACATCACTTAGAGAAGATACATAAAAGCTCTTTCCAGAGTGATTATCTTGCATGGAAATGATAGGACTTACATCTTGTATAGTGTTTGAAACCTTAGCATATGCATTAGCTAAGTGTTAAGTAAAAATTTTCATGGTATTGCCCCTTGATCCCAAGGGGGAGAGCAAATATGCGATGGAAGGGTTATCGCGACTATTCTTGCAATGTTTGAAAAAGAGTACCATTGTTTTTTTGATTGATTGAATAACACCCTAAATGCTTTTACATTCAACTAATTGTTGGATTGTGGTTTGGATGAATATTCCAAGTGCTTGTGATTGATGGTAAATGCATGGCAGAGGTCCGTGATGCCAAGTTGCCATGGGAATAAATACATGTTTTCTGAAATATGATATTAGGGTTGAATGCCTTGTTTGTGCTTGATTCCTAAATGAATTAATTAAGGAAAGGATATCTTTCATGGGTGGATCATCTCCAAGATCACACCGTGGATTAACTCGAGAAGGGCACTGCTCAATTCATGGGCTGAAGGTGGAGTGGTGAAAAGGCCATCCGTAGAAATTGTCTTTCACTCCTAGGCCGCTTGGGGTCAGGTGGAGCTTTGGACACCCCTTGGTTAGTCTAGAATGGATTTGTAGACCGCCGCGAGCCCAACGTCTATGGCGTTGGAAGATCCTATTCTAGATAAAGGATGGAAATTTTGGTGCCATGTAATTTGAACCGGATACTTCTGTAGGGCAGAAGGGAAATATAATTTCTCCTGTATGGGCAGGAGACAAAGACTAACTTGAAGATAAGTTAAGGAACTTGTTTATTAAAAGGATTGTTTGCCCTATTTTTGTGTCGGTGCTTTAAGTTACACAAATGAACCATGTTCCCTAAAAGGCTCAATTAAGGAATCTGATTTTAAATGTCACACATAATTGTGGTAGAACCTAATTATTAGAAAAATAAAGCTACCAAGGGAAGCGGGTGAGCAGAATCCTCGACCGGTCTAGGGTGGTTTCAAAAAACTCAGACGTTTCTGATAAGGTTTCACCAACGTCCGATTGACCCTTAGGAATTGTTAGGTTAGAACCCCCAATTCATGCCATTTTAGGGGACCGGAATGGGACTATGCCCTATGGGTAGAGAGGTTGAGCAGTGCATCCCTCTCGTTTTTCATTCTCTTTGAACCAAGTGTGGCATGGATTTGCTTTGGCTTGGGTATCTCTGTGTAAAGTAGGATGTCCAAGAATGTTGTCAAGAGACATTGACCACTAGGAACCCAAATTCAGGTCTATCCTAGTGGGTCGACCGTGATCGTTCCGTTGCGTGGTAAACTCAAGAAACCCTAGGCAACAAACCTTGTGACATTCCATGGGAGTGACAGGAAATGTCGCTTATACTCGTCTCTTGATGGACCGCTAAAAACGTGCCTAGATATGCACATTATATTTTCTTGGTTATTGTGATTTTACCCTTCTCAAAGCATGCTCATTTTTACTCCTTGGATTCACTTGCACAGATGATGTGGATGGGGCCTTATGTGTACATAATAATGTGATTTGACTCATGTGCCTTGTGCCTATATATATAGGAGGGGTGCAAGGGAGTTGTGTACTAGTGCATCGTACGTAAAATGTCCTAAGGAACATGTGTCATTTTCAAGTGTAAATGTGAATGTACAAAGGTGATGGATGAATGGTGCACAAGCATGCAATGTTGGGGCGAATTTTGTGTACGAGGGCAACATAGGGTACTAGTGGTTGATTATGCACTAACATAGGAAATTGTGGATGAAGTTTAGTCTCTTAAGGTGGTGGCATTGCAAGGTGCAAAAGACACACATGCAAATCGTGCACTGGCATGCTAATGTGTATTGTGATGCTCGTAGATGCACTAGAATGAGCTATGCATATATGGCTATATTAGTGTGCTTAAAGGGTTTGGGT